>NW_019641603.1:38495-104299 GCF_000599845.2 Trichogramma pretiosum | reverse complement strand
CCCCCCCCCCCCCCCCCTGCGACGAACAAATATCACAGAGCGAGACAATTAAATTGAAAAACGAATCAAGTTCGATTTTCTCTATACCATATATAAATATATGTATGCACGTAAGGGTGTATTTACACGGTGCGCGATGCCAGCGCACTGACACTCAATGGCACGATAATACACGGGGACAGATCGCGCGACGCAGTGTTTGCGGGGCAAAGCAAAGAGCGCGCCAAGGCTTTTAATTAATTCCGACACGGCCAATTTGTCAATATACGTACATTTGTGCTGTCCGTGTGTCTACTGTGTATGTGGTGCACCGGGGCACAGTCTGAAGCTGCTGCGAGTAATGAAGTCGATAATTATTTTTAACGAAGGGCTTATACTTTTCACTCTCTCTCTCTCTATTATACCGTTGTGTGTGTATGTGTGTGTTCAATGCTTACATACTGCACGGCGATTGTCAAATATAAAGAGTCGCGTAACACGACGCGGTGTATAATAAGAACGATTATAATGAGACACGAGTTTACGAGGAGAACGTCACACATACATTATATACATTGTATATATATATGGGGTAGCTCGCGATCGAAAGAACATATTTTATCGCAATAAAGAGAATTGTGTGTTTTAATAATTTGTTGTATATTTTTCGCAGTTATTGTGCAGACCAGTCAAGCCGATGATGAGCCACCATACGAAGCAGCACTGCTGCAGCACGAGCACCGGAGCGCTGGATGTCTGCAGCCTCGGCGGATTAGATTTGGCAGGTAATTTCCGTCCCTGCGCGCGCGCGCGTGTGTGTAATGTAATATTATATATACTACATACCTACGTACGTGTATACGCGCGTCAGTGAGTAAATTTACTTATGAACACACGTGTTCGTGTATTTGACGCTGATTTTGGGCGGAAGCTGGCCGAGTGAGAGAGAGAAAAATTGAATTAGTAGCACGAGAGTAAGAGAGAGGTAAACACGTGTGCCTTAATTAATGACGATCCGAACTCGCCCTGTATAACCCAGTTTTCGGGTTCGCAGATCGAGTGATCGTTATAATTCCCGCGACGACGATGATGATGTGAGTAATTATCGGTAGTATTCATTAAGGACTTGCCCGGCAATTTTTCTTTCTTTCTCTCTCTTACTCACATACAGGTTGAGAAATTATACGTACGTCCCAGGTGAAAATAGTATATCAGCTGGCTTGACATTTGATAACAGAACTTACATACAATAATCGACATCAGATATCATGTCAGATCTGAGGTATAGGTACTGATGTAAATATCATCTCTTAATTTAATAATACGTTTAATAAAAACTAGATTTATAAATAATATAATAAATCTAAATTATAAAACTTATTGAGTCAATTGAAATTAAATTTAAAAATCTAAATATTGGAGAAAGGATTTTAAATATAACTAAATTTATTAAAAAAATTTATATATCGCATTAAAACTGGTTACTTGCATATTTTTTGACCGCATTTTCACCAAAAATACTGCGACCGAAGAAAGTGTCGAAAAAAAGTCTTCTTTGGACTTGATGGGTTGATAATAAATTTATTGATAAATTAAGGGGTGAGATTTACATCAGTTTCTACTTCAGATCTGACATTAAATTTCACGTAAGATCTGATGTGATTTCTGATGTCGATTATTGTACACGTAAGATTGTTGTGCGTCAGATCTGTAGTTCAGATCTAATAATATTTTCACATGAGGTATAGGGTAAATCTACCAGTACTCAAACATTTGAGAAAAATTCTTACTTTGTTCGCAAATAAAAATGCACAAAGTTAAAATAATTTTCTAAAAATACCTTCTGATAGAAAAAAGGTAACCTTTTGAATAAGTACTTACATTGGATTGAAAAAAGCTTTTGATATTTGAAAAAATAATTTTAAAGCTTAAAGTTGCGAATCGTCTACTGAACCACCAATGACACAAACTTAAAACTTGATAACATTTTTATTTTCGAAGACCGAAATCATTTTAAATAAAGGATCCCTTTTTAGTTCTTAACATTTGAATAGATACATTTACCTGGAAATTATTAAAATTTATTTAATAGCTGTCGAATACAATATAGACTTTTTGTTGAATAGTCAAGTATTCGACCAGGATCGTTCAGGGTAGAGTTATAGTTCACATAAAAGAAAGATTTGACGATTTATAAGTGCCGCTATGAATTTTTTCTGAACATATCATATTCATAGTAGTGAAAAACTGTTCATTGCGTCATTTTATCTTGATTACTATTCACTCAAATAATATCTCACGGTGGTCGGGCATTGGTATAGATTTACCCGATGTATGCATGGAGAGAAATACTTTATTAAATATCAACTCCATTCCAAAAAGAATACGTTGATATTATGTGTTAGCAACTTTTTCATATATTTATACCAATCAGATATTCTTTCTGACACTTGCGGGAATTGACCATACTCCATCTGTTGATGAAATCGAAAAGCTTTGATTATGATAAAACTTGTTACAATACTAAATAATTTTTGAAATATCAATCCTTACGTTTTCTCACGATATATCAACATTTACCACGCGACGTGGAAATTTTTAGAATATCTCATAAAGATTTTTGAAATACGAAGTTACAAAAATAACTTAAAATTTTAGTAATATTTCTGCATGTATAGAGCATAAAACTCCCACAATTCGACTCTGACATTATATCGTTTTTTATGCAGGTCTCGAGCGCTACTCGGTGGACCAATGCTCGCTGGCGCGCTGCTCCACCCTGTCGCTGGCCACGACCCCGCCGCCCTGGGAGATGACCCCGGGCGGCGTGCTGATCACGTGAGGAAGGGACGCCGCCACGCAGACCGACGATCTACCTGATCTACCCGAGGACGAGATCAGTTAGTATTACAGCGTGGCGGCGGTGGCGACATCATCATCATCATCAACATCATCATCGTCATCATCGGCATCATCCATCAGTAGCAGTAGCAACGGCGGTAGCAGCGAAACTACTGCTCAGGTATCGCCCGAGCCGGAAGTAGAACCGATCGTAGAAACGGAAGTGCCAGCGGCACCACCACCTCCGATCGTCCACGAGGATCCGATAATGTCGGCCATTATCGGCCGTCGACGAGACAGACGAAGAGGAGGAGAAGGACAAGAAGAAGCGACGACGACTGGAGAATCGAGGAGAAGGCTTGGCGCTGGCAGAGCCACCTTCTTCGAGGCCGACTGGCAGTCGCGCGACCGCAGGGTTCGCGTACTGGCCTGGGGCTACGCCGACTCGCTGGCCTTTTTGCTCATGAGGAACGGCGCCTGCTACGCCTGCGTCTTGTCGCGCGGCGGTAATCGCGCTGGCGGCGGCGCCTCTTCCTTGGCCACGGTCGAGCGACTCTCGTAATAGGATAAAATACAAAATTACGCACATGATAATGGGTGCCTCTGGCGCAGTAGTTGAGGGATGAGATCGAAGATCTCTCCTTTACCGACCAGCGGTTATTATATTTCAAATAATGATAATTGTGTACACGCGGAGCGAGTCCAATTGTATAATTATAATATATTTTAAAAATTTACCCCATCGTTGCCCGCCCCCCATTTGTATATTTTGTATAATTGAATATAACGGCGTAGCTATAATACACCCCCGCGCGACTCAGATCTTCGATTATTATAAATATTATTATTGTTAACGCACACAACGGCACGCATATTATATTAAAATAACATAAATAAAATAATAGTAATAATTATTGTAAAACGAATCTTCGGCAGGCTATTTGTAACGATTGTTGAATCAATATACATATAGATAGGCAGCAGCTGCGTTATTTTTCACGTTGTATGATGTATAAGCCGTGCGTCTTTTTCGTATTTCCATTAAATAATATTATTATATATATAGAATAAAAATAAATACAATTGCGTTATCGCAACGGATGAGAAACATATTTTAGATGGTAATAGGATAATAATCAATTCGTGATAAATCGTTCGAGATTTTATATATCACATTGTGTAGCGGGGTAAATATTACATTGTATCGTATTGTATAAGTACTATACGAATGTGCGGCTGGAATAATTGGGTATATAAGCGCACAAACGAGGGTGTTCACTCCAAGCTTAACGAAGATGATGCAATTTCCCATGCAATGGGTGTATCATTGAATCTTTTTCTTCTGTTTTTCGTATTATATACTTACGATAGCTAGCGTTAATTATTATTAAATATATACCATCCGGTAAATTTAGCATAGATTTTGAACGATGTTTTTCTTTTACATAGTTGTTTGAGAAATGAATTTTGCTAGTTTTGTATGATTACCTTTAACATCTCGTTAAGTATGTACTGTAATGAAAAGCGAGATAAAACTGAAAGTTTTGAATGATATAAAATAAAAATCTATATCCATGAATTTTGATCATTTTTCAATTAAATTTTAAAAGTAATAGCTACGATTTATGATTTACTTACAAATACAGCTGCAATACAATTGATACGAATTTCGAAACTAACATACAGAACGAAATAAATGACTATTTAACGTTAGACTATTGCATAAATATTTCTTTATATTGTTGCACTATAAAGAGAGTCGAAAATAATTTTAGTAGCCACTGCCGAAAAAAAGAAGCAAAAAATTTGTGTTGCTAGTTGCATAAATTTTTTCAATAATCTTGTTGGTAATAATATGAGTATATGCGAAGCAATTTGTAACGAAGGTGCACCACAAATAGAGAAAACAGTAGACAATTATAAAAAAAGAAGAACAACACTTCGTAACGTATTAAAATATGAGTATGTAAATTTTTAGTACTTCGCACGAGGATTAGTCTTACTTCAGGGCTACTCACGAGAAATATCGCGTCATACTCTGTTTTTTCAAGTCTATTTGTAGTAGAGGGTCACGATACGATGGAAAAGTGTCGATCGCCGAATTGTGTATTGAACGTGTAATTATTATAGCGACATTTTTATTGTAAATAAAGGATCGAGCTCATAATATATCGAACTATAATTATCGTGTAAGTTATCTATGAATGATGTTGACGATGAATACAAGCATTGCGTTAAAATCTACAATACGAGAGTCACAAAAAATATGTTCATTTATAAACTAACGGATATGTTGAATGTATGACAAATATATATAAGTACATTACAAAAATCCGATTTGACTATGATTGATTCAAGATATCCCTACATCCACTTGGCTTTAAAATATATTTATTAAGAATGAAGTTCAAATAGACTCTTTGAAAGTCTTTACTATGACCCTGACACGGGTGTGCCTTTAATGACACTTTTACCAAAGGGCGGATCAGCGCATAGGTGTCATAATAAGTAAAAATAACATTCTAATCAAAACACTTGAGAGCTGGACCTACCTCTACACTGAGAGACTTTCTGTGCGTGCTGCTACTCGTGCCGTCGGTGTGTCTAATCCTCTTAGCGTAATTTTTTGAAATATAAAATAAATATTTATTTTTGCTTTTGCAAACGAGTTCTCGAACGAAGTGCATTAGGATGTAGTAGACTACGTGCTTAGGAGGCGAATAACTGGAAAGCCTCCGAGTACGTAACAGCTGTCGAGGCAGAGCCGAGGTAGACAGCATTATATTTCCAAAACATACATTTTATTAACTGAGAAAAAAATATGAAAAACTAAAAGTATTATTATAAAAAAAAGGAAAATAAATATGTTTTTCTTGATCCCCCGGTCGAAAGTACGCGGTTTCGCCATCGATTTCGATGGCAAAAGTTGCACTTTTAGCCACTGTTATTTCGCTTTTTTTTCACTGTGCGCAGCTTTGTCACCTAGCAACCGTATATTTTTATTAGAGGTTTTAGTTCGGATAATCAATCTTGTTTATAATAAGGAGCAAAATGAGCAAACATGTTATTGAAAATGCATTTTCAGCGACCGAAGACTCTGACGATGAAAATGAAATTTGTCGGAAATTCGAAGAAAAAGCTGATTTGATTAGGCTATAGCCGGTATATGATAGTTCAAATTTAATACAATCATTGGGAGTAAATTCAATAGTAAATTCTACGACAAATACTCCTAATACTTTTAATGATTGTACTTTTGTCAATTTTACGTTTGTTAATTGTACATTTATTAATTCCAATCAATCTAATAACGAATCATAATTATAATTAATATTCAAAAATCAATTTAATAGTTAATATATATACATAATATGTATTTGTGGTTTTCGATGCCCGCCCCCCTGACCAGTGACACTCGCTGCGCTCGTGCCGTACCGTAATGTACTATTCTGTTAGATTAGGATTTGATTTTTCGACTAATAATAGAGCATTTCTTTTGTTGTGAAGTTCAATCGTTGAAATTATGAAACAACAAAAAAGGATCTCTTATTATCAGTGTTATTCTTACTATTACAGAAATAATTGGTATTTTGCATAAGCGAATGAAATTTACTCACTATTTGTTTTTGTCTAAGCTAAAAGGAGTCTATTACAATTAAACAACAAGAATATTATTTATGCACGTATAAACGAAAAATCAATCAACAATTTGTTTGTAGAATTTGAATAAAAAATGTTTGATCAAAAAGGGGAACGGGTTTTAATTTTTCATGTGAAATCAAGTTGCAGCAAGAATTCAGTGCATTTTTTATCTCTTTTATCACTGTGCAATAGAGTGTCCGTTATTTCCCGACTTTTTTGTATTGCTTCTCCCCCCACCTAGATGTCTTCTATTTGATAAGACAATGAGAAAGCCGGGTTATAGAGTTCGAAAAAATGATTTTAAGGTGGCCCCCAAGCGGCTTGAAGCTTACATGTATTTTAAATGGGAAAAACTTAAAAATTTGATTCTCAGCGATAAAAATGATGAAAAAATTTGAAAAAATTCAGCAACCCATGTATTTTATGTATTTTTTGACGAGGAATCGATTGGTGACCTTGAATTTGACCTTGAACATAACCTCAAAGCTACAGCGAACCAAAAATCATTTTTTTCACGGTGACCCTTATTTTTTATTGCAGATTCAAAAAGAGCGGAAAATTTCATGTCTGATTGTGTCTTTTGATTTTTTTTCAAGGGTATTTAAAAGGCGCTGCAGATATAGATAAAGCCCTATCTAATAAAAATTCGAAAATTTCACGCTAAAATTAGGGTTTTATTTGTATCTGTAGCATCTTTATAATGCCCTTGAAAAAAAATCAATAGACATAAGTTGACTTGAAATTTTCCGCTCTTTTCGAATCTGCAATAAAAAATAAGGGTCACCGTGAAAAAAACGATTTTTGGTTCGCTGTAGCTTTAAGGTTATGTTCAAGGTCAAATTCAAGGTCACCAATCGATTCCTCGTCAAAAAATACATAAAATACATGGGTTGCTGAATTTTTTCAAATTTTTTCATCATTTTTATCGCTGAGAATCAAATTTTTAAGTTTTTCCCATTTAAAATACATGTAAGCTTCAAGCCGCTTGGGGGCCACCTTAAAATCATTTTTTCGAACTCTATAACCCGGCTTTCTCATTGTCTTATCAAATAGAAGACATCTAGGTGGGGGGAGAAGCAATACAAAAAAGTCGGGAAATAACGGACACCCTACTGTGCAAAGGGTCTCGAAATTCATTCTCTTCGACTCTCCAAATGACAATAGTATAATTTCAAAATTTTTTGCCACACATAATCATGTTTTCAGACGAACAGACCAGATAAATTCCGAGCCTCTGATCCTTATAATCTAAGATGAAAATCGTGATAATTTGATATAAAGGGGAGAATAAAATTGACTCCGAGAATTTCTGTTTTATTATTATTTTTTTTATTGTAAAATCATTACTTATTTCAAATTTATATTGCATAAAAATTGCTAGATACATAAGAGTTTGACACATTCGACATGCTCAAAAATGCTTGCGCATAGCTACGTTTTAATATAATAACCAACGAGTCAGGTATCGCAATTTATTTTCCTACTTCTTATCATAAAATTTGTCGAAATACTCTTTGAAAAGTCATACATTTTTCAAAATTTCTGGTAAAATTTCAAATAAAAGCCCAGAAAATATCTTCACCTTTTCAGATTTGTCTATTTTAAATCGGAACTTTTAGTAAAATTAATTATTAGTTAAAACTTAGTGAAATTAAAAGCTATTATCATAATCGAAACCTTTTTCATAAAAAATTATTCAATTTTTCAATAAAGTTAATTTATCAGAATGTGGTTTTATATTTTCGCAATAGGTAAGCAACTTTGATACTCAATTTTACAGATAGTCGTAGACGAAGAATTAAATACAAGTTTAATATTTTTTCACTCAAAATTAATAGAAATTATTATATCGATAATCACTGTCTGATAAATCGATTACTCGCTATTGTAGTAAATTATTAAATACAGAGCATTACCAATATATTCATCAATAGATATATTGCGCAGTGAATCGATCAGGCGACGTCCTCGAAGATCAACCAGAAGTCCGTGTCTCGCGAGAAAATCAGCACCCATAATCGCCGCATCGACATCCGCAATGACGAACTGACCCGAATATCTTTGACCCATGGCCAGATGCAGAGAAATACTCGTAATACCGTACGTAGCGATCGGAGTCAAATTCGCCGCATTGAGAACGATCTCGTGACGCTCGAGTTTACCCACGATGAACTTCCTCGGTAGAAGCGAGACGACCGAACCCGAATCGACTAGAAATACGATGCGCGTGTCGCGATCGTAAACGTAGAGGCGATTTTCCACGAGCGAGGCGCCGGTATCGGATGCCCAACTCGTTACCGGCGGATCTAGTTTTCCGATTTGACCATCGACACGTGAGGTACGAACGAGCACGGAGGATTGCATCTGTGTGCGTTCGTTGCGTAATTCCGATGATACCAGCACAAATCGCTGCTTCGAGTGTTTGAATTTGGCGGAGGAGAAAATCTCGCCGACGATCGTCGCTCTTGTCGTCGCAAGCGAGCACGCGACGTCGCCGTTCGATTGATGATCGCCGATTTTAAAATTTCGTAGCTGTTATCAGCTCGATCGGCGCGAACGACGTCAGCCACGTCGGCAATGGTGTCCTGATCGAGAGCTGCCACTACCAAATCGAACTTTGTCGCGTTCGAGCTAATGCCGTTGAGACGAAACGATGCTTCGATTTTTAAAAACCATAGATCTGGATTTTCTCGCCAAATGGGTGGTAATTCGCAATGGAACGATTGGACTAGAGTTCCTACTTTAAGTATTTTCAATGGAGATTTGTCTTGATCGAAATCTTTTTCTATCAAAATTATTGGAATTTTTTCATCCCAGTCATTTGTCTGATTTTCAATTTCGTGGATAGTTGTCCTTTCGGGATGAAATTGAGTAATGAATTCCTCCGACACGTCAATTTCATCGTCAGTAGCAACGTTCATGGCAACATCCTAAAATTAAAATTGCGTAAAAATTTTAGATGATTGAAAAAATATGAAATAATTTAAATCATTGAACTCACTGATGATTCGCGAAACGTTTCAAAGTAGTTATTGTCTTCACTAATGCTTGCGAAATCATAATAAATTTCACCTGCATCTGACACATTATCCGACCAAAAGTTCTGCACTTCTTCCGACCTAGAGTGTAATCAAGTTTATTGAAAAGATCGCAAAAAAATACACTCGGCAACAAAATTATCGCAACAAAAAATTTCATCGAAATTTTGTCGATTTTCAAATGCTTCTATCTTGGTCGATATTCAGCGCATCGGGACTAATTTTTTTTTTTGATTTCTAGGGAATTTTGTCCTTTTTAAATCCATATATACTGTGATTAGATTCGAGTCAATATCGAGTTACCAGTAGTATTTGAGCGCAACACTAAAAATTACTGAAAAAAATTTATTGTTTGAACGTGTACTAGTACCAGAATAATTTTTTCATTGACATTATTAATTTTTATTTAAATAATTTTTAGAGCTCTCTACGATTTTTTTAACGCCCTGTAGGTCGTTTTGGAGGTACCATTTAAAGTACGTAAAATCCCTCGTCCAGCTGAAATTAACACGATTTTCTGGGCATTTTGCGTACACAAATCGTACCTTCAAAACGATCTACAGGACGTTAAAAAAATCGTAGAGAGCTCTATTTTTTTTAAAATTACTCGTTGAAAAGAGGTCTTTGCCGTGGTGTATGTTAGATTTCAATTAAAAAATTACTGTGGTACTGGTACACGTTCAATCAATTTTTTTCAGTAATTTTTAGTGTTGCACTCAAATACTACTGGTAAATTGATATTGACTTGAATCTAATCACAGTATATATGGATTTAAAGAGGATAAAATTTCCAAGGAATCAAAAAAAATCGTGTCGATACGATAAATATAGCCCAAGATAGAAGCATTTGAAAGTAAAATTTCGATGAAATTTTTTGTTGCGATAATTTTGTTGCCGAGTGTATTATCATAGTAAAGGTAAAAAAATATATACCCGACTACGTCGTCACTACTTTCCATCATAATAGATTTTCACGATACACACTGAGAAAATTTAATTGCAGACGTATACTTTTTTTATGAATATATGATTTTTTTAACTCTTTATTTCTCAACCGAGGATTTCTCGACTTCTCGCTAGCGACTCGTTCGCTTCACTGGTACTAATGTAGCAAACAGACCCTTCTATTATTGTAGTTTCTTGGGGATACTTGTCCCCTCCAATATTGACTGGCCCTAAGCAGTCTAATAGACTGCGAATGACACTCGTATGTGACTAGAATTACAAAAACTACATTCATCCAGACGCACAATTGGCTTATACATACCTACGGGCGATTATGCAGAGAAAGGTATACATAAGAAAAAATTTTTTTTCAGAAACTACACTGGTGCAGCACATAATGATATTCTTCATAACGAGAAAAAAATGTCACTTATCCTACTAAAGTTTCTCTCTTTCATTGAAAGAATTTTTTGTGCACCATTAAACATTTCGAGAGGATTACTACCATTGTCACGACTATTGAAAAAGATGAAAACGACTTGCCAATTTGGATTACCGCAGACAAGAGAGAGGTAGCTTCGGTTAATCTTATTTTTATATAGAATGTTTAAAATACTATATACAAATAGATTAACTCAAATTTATAAAAATTTAGACATATAGTTTTCAAAGTAGCCATATTCAAGAAAAATAAGTATCTCTGAATTCAAATTAATCCTAGTTTTATTCTAATAGAAAAAAACGCTGTCAATTCATTGGCCAAACTTCTTATCAATTTAATTTATTCATACCAATAGAAAATCAATAATACCTTATCCGAAAACGTAATTACAAATTTGACTTTTTAAAATAAAAAAATAATTTTTCTTAAATCATTATTTCTTTATTGATCTTTAAGCAAAACTATAAAAAAATTATATGAATGAGTATCGACTGTAGCGTCTCCGCCATGAAAATGCACGAAACGAAGAACGCTGAGGAAAAATTGGTCTCAACACAAAAACAATGTGATAAATTGTTAATATGTTATGTATTGACAGCTACGTTAGTAATTTTGTATATTTTTAAATTTTATTACAGTTCATAAATAGTTACAAATTTAATTCTTACTATTTTTCATATACTTTTTTTGTACCGTCTACATTAACGTTGCGCGCTATCTATATATACAGCAAGCACTGGTCGGCTTTAATACCGGCCCGTTGGAGAGGGACCGAGAGCCAACCAATCATAGTGCGCGCGCAAATCGCTTGCTCGTTATTGGGGGTCTGAAGTATAGTAAACAAACATGTTTCTATGCGCAAGTTAAAACTCGGATAAAGACGTATAAGCCCCACCTCCATACGCAGGGAGCTCGTGACTGTGTATCGCGGCGGCTTGAATATTTCGTTCATTACTCATATTCTGAATAGAAGTAGTTTTAAGTTGAAATAACAATGATTTTGATATTGGTGATCATTTTTCTAACAAATGAAAACTTCATTCATGCGTATACAAGCAATATTTCCTATAGGAAATGTTTTTCCAAAAGGTTAATGATATAAAGTACTCTTAACATAAGTAAGCTCAGTTCAACGTTAACTCTGAAACGCAACGGTAAGTTTGAAGTATCGCTTTTGTTGCTTTTCACTATTTTTAAAACATTTTATCCTTTGTCTTTTAAAATTTCAACAAATTAACATTGAAAATTAAATAATTTAACGATTCATTATTCAAGTGTGTTTCAATGTGTGGTCATGTTTTTATGCTATATACGAGGCTTTTTCCCTATAATCAACTTAGTTGATTTTTTTTTTGTAAAATTGTTCTTTAATATAACTAATTTTTTATCAGGAACGATAAAATAATATATTTGAGCTGTAGTATTTCAATATTTTACTATAAAATAATAAATCGTCAATAATTCGATACATCTATTACTCCTCACTGAATATTTTCACTAATTATTTAAGATTTTATCAGTTTATTAAACTCTTTCAAGTTAGTTACCACAACTTTTTATTTCCTCATAGAGGAAGCTTTACAATGGGTCTAAAATGGGCTTTTTTCAAATGTTTTGTCTCATATAAGTCGAATATACGTTCATAAAGTACATATTTTTTCAATTGGGTTTAGGACGAAGCCCGAAAAAGTTTCAATTCGATTTGTGTAATATTTTATTTGTTAAATATTTACAATTGTTTTTTAATTTTTTTGAAAGGATGTAGTGATTTACTGAAGTTTTTAAGCCCAGATTTCAAAAGATGAGCATTTGAACTTAAATTTGAGACCGAAAACGTTAAGACTTATCGATTAATTACATACATAGGTATATGGGGCGAATCACGATAGATGCACCAGCGGTGTGTGCGAGTGCGCAAAACAGCCAAATCACGCAGTTTTTGACTCGCTGTACGGACTTCATATGCTATCTAGAAAAAAACTCGAGTAAGTGATTTCGATGTGTTTTTTCCTCAGCTTTCCAGTGGTGAGGTCAAAAATGCAAAAATCAGCCTCCATAACCTCAAAAAATGGACTTGAACATAAAACACGCTGTATCTTCTTTTTCCGCCAGGTTTAGAGTTTTTTTGAGGGTCTAGATCGAAAGATCTCGCGATTTTACATAAGAGATGACTGTAAAAAAAAGGGAATTTTTCGATTTTCTCGAGCAGTGAAGGAGGAAAGAGCGCGCGGTCGGCCGTTTTCGAGCGCCGCGGCCTGTTTTTGCGCTACGCTTTACGTTTCCTTATTTATCACGCGTTAGGCTTTCGCCATAAAAATAAACAAATATATGGTTTTTGTGTATTTTTTCCTCATCTTTCCAATGGTGTAATTAGTTTTTGGAAAAATTTCTTCGTTTCGCGAATAAAATGAAAATAATGAAACTGTTAATCAAAAAAGTTAATTTATTTGTTCAAAAAAGCCAATTTTCCACTGATGCATCTATCGTGATTCGCCCCATATCGTGAAAATGAAAATGTTATTTTTTCGTTTTTCGAAATTCTTTTAATTTTTTGAGAAGTGATTTTAAAAACAGCCCCAAAAATAATAAGCCAATACTCTACGAATGAAAAAAACGCGAAAAATCATCTTTCCTATCCTATCCTATAAAAGTGGTGAGGATTTTGGCGTTAGCATTTTATACGCGCTGTGATTGGTTGTTCAGTAGCTTGCTTTTGTTTTGTAGCGCGCCAATACGAGTATTATAGTAAGTTAAGAAAGTGGAATATTAACCTATTGGACGGCTGAAGACTTATTTTGATTAGTTTTCTCGAGGAGACGCTGAGGTGAAAAGCCGACCTATTGCGTATTTTTACAGTTTATAACATAACCTTTATTTAATTTTTCTATTTTAAATATTGAAAAATGGCAAAACGGAATAAGAAAGAAGAGAGCGCGCGAAGCGCGCTGAAAGTCGGGCTAGTTTTATTTATAAATGCTAATGAAGCAATTATTCAAATTTAAATGAAAAAAAACTAAAATTTCTATTTCCCGATGTAATTTTTAAAATAATCTATGAATCCTAACATTTTCTGTCTAGAATTCAAGCTTACCTTAATACATATAGATCAATCGACCATTATAACTAATATTTAGTGTTACCGGATTTAATGCAGCTGCTATATCGACTGGCCCTTCACTGGAATTCGCTTTCGCTACTTGTAAGGTCTACTTTGAGGGCTTTTTTTGTAACCTTTCTGTCTTCTTCACTGTCACTGCTGTCCGGGTGCTCTCTTTTGCTTTTTTTCAAACTGTTTTTGTATTTAGGATCGCGTGCTTTTTCGGTATCACTCTGTCAATTATAGAAAAATTAATCAATTAGGAATTTGAACAATTTTCTCGTTCGTCGTGTTCTCTTACCTTATCATTCGATGCACTTTCATTCCTGATTCTCTCACAAGCAGTTAATTTTCCTTTAGGTGACAATTCTAAATAGTTGAAAGTCTTTTTGCTGGTTGAAGGTTGATCAAAGATGCTCAGTATTTTTCCAACCGTTTTGTTTAAGGATTTCGCAACTTCCTCTTTCTTTTTTTCATTATAATTTTTTTTCAAAAGCTCCAACGAATTTTTTTAGCACGAGCTTGCGTTTTCTTCGCCGTGATATTTAACCGTAACCTTACTCAAATATTATTTATCGTCTTTAAAAAAAGTAAATTAATTAGTAAAGTAAATTAATATTCGAATTTAAAAACGAATTATGAATAAATAATTGCATATCTTATGATTTCTAATCGCAACTTTTCAGGACGATTTTGACCTTGTATTTTTTTCCATTTTTATATTCAGCAATATAGTTACATTTCCCTCTTCTACATCTGGATGCAAGTTTTTAACTTCTACAATGCTCGTCGTTTTATGAGCCTTCCAAAAAACTAAGGCAAATATTATTAACGATGCAAAAGAACAAATTTTACACGCTACTAAAAATATCGCACAATTAATACCGATCAGTGCTGAACATAGTTACGTATGAAGTTGGGCTTGAAACCGATCGATAGGTAAATAATTATAACGTAAATTAATCTCTTCGCAATTAATCAAGGTTACTTGAAAGTAAGCAAAATGCGCAAGCGACCTCTCCTATTCGAAGATTATTGCATGAAGTTGAAAAAACGCGCAAAAGGGATTTTTGAACAAAAATTTACGGAACTTGATGGAGAAAAAGGTCTCGAAGGAGAAAACGGCTTGGAGGGAGAAAGAGGTTTTGAAGCACAAGATTTTGAGATCTGCAAAAATGAAGTCTATGCATCCACAATCGATGAATACTCTTCGCCTCTTAATCCACTGACGTCAAAATCAAACCCGCTTGATGAGAGAGACAATTTTCTTCCGTATTACAGTTAAGTTCGGGTAGTTTCATTTGCTAGCTATTAATTTAGAACTTATGAATACCTATAGTTGCACGGGATGCGCGCGCGTACATTACGAGATCAGAGAGTTGCGGCCCTTACTTACACACAATTGCACGCATATTTTTTCTATCGGTTGATTATTTGTTGTCGTTCTCAATTGGCGTAGTATCTTTGCTATCTTTATGTTCAAAGCATGTCGTCGAACTAGTTTTTCACGCTTTACGATTTTGAAAAATATTTTTAGATTAAATTCTCGAAATCTTAATTCGTAGATAACTAAGTCAGTATTTATTTGATCTGCATAAGTGAATATACGTCAAAAATAATTGCAACGATCTTTTTGCGTTGAAACTCACTTAAAAATGTTTTATACTTTTATTTTCATGAAAAATTCTAAAAATCTTAAATCTACCATTACATAGGAGAGTACAATCAAGAAGAGGAAGTTTCCTATGCGAGCGACGACGACAATTTTGTCGACGACTATGTTGATGACAATTTCACGAGCCCAGATCCTCCTTCTTCTTTGCAAGATGATCTTTACGACGGAGCTGGTGTTACTGTTCGCGAGTTTATATTAAGCATCGGTACATTAAAAACAAGCACACGTCAAACTGATACGCAAATTGCTGCTACGTTGAAATTGTTCAAATCAACTCTGCCAAAACCTAATAAGTGTCTTATATAAATTTAAAAAATCCTTTCGTGACATTGATAAACCAATTTCAAATTGTAATGTGTTAGTTTCGAGTTCAAATCGTACTTCAGGTAGTGATGAATAAGTTTCGGGTGATGAACATTCAACAGAACATCGGCGCGTGCGATTGTAATGAAGACTTGAATTATTATTTCCTTGAGATACCCTTGTTAGACAATTACAATCGTTATTCGATCGCCCTAGTTTCTACAATAAATTTATCGGAATTAATGCTAGATTGAACCGAGATTTGCATTGTTTTTCTGATATATACGACGGATATATTTACAAAGAATTTGTCAGTAAATATTTTCGTAATGAATGCTTTTTAACCTTCATGTGGTACACATGACTCCGTTTTTGCTCTTTTGACATTTGAAACTACATAAGTACGTAAAAATATCATAGAATAAACAGTGTGTAAAACTTTTTTAAAAGTACAAGAATTTTTCTCAGAATTTTTTTAATTTGATAATGGATTTAGTATTCGAACGATTTCAAAAAATGAATGGCTTTAAAACTACCGAAAATAATACTAATTTAATGATTTTTTTATTTAACTTAGTAGCTTTTTCTTTAAAGATCTCAAAGCCGAAATGGTGTAAAAAAAGGGAAAGGGATTAATGGAACAGACCAGTATTAATAAAATAAACAAATTGAAATCGAGCGTATTTATTTTATAAATTAGTCTACGTACCTTAATTACAAACAACTATTCATAGTCAAAACTAAATTACTGTTTGAAGCAATATACACTTTTTTACAAAGTTTAAGAGTAATTTTATGAACAGTTTTTAACCAATCTTTATAATAATGTATTACCACGATACTCGTGCGAATTCAATTTTAAATTGCACTCGCTCATGAATGAGAGATTTTCTAAAATGATGAAATGTACTTGTGTGGACTTTTAAGAGGTGATTAGTCAAAATTTTGACATTCAGAGGAATTTTTTCGATCATGAACTGTAATTACATGTCTATCGAGGTCAGCTTTGCGCCCAAATGTTTTGTGACAGACATCGCATTTGAAGGGTTTGATTCCATTGTGTACTGCATTTGTGTGTATAGTAAGGGTACCTTTTTGTCCAAAAGATTTATGACAAACTTCACATTTGAAAGGTTTCATACCATCGTGCACTGCACTTACGTGAATTTTGAGTTGACCTTTATTTTCAAATGATTTGTGACAAATAACACATTCGAATCGTCTGATACGATCATGTACTCTTTTTATATGTACATTGAGAGTACTTTTTTGCCCATATGATTTATTACAAGTTTCACATTTGAAGGGTTTGATACGATCATGTACTGTCAATATGTGTTGCTTCAGAGTCTTCTGGGATCCAATTAATTTTTTGCAAATGTCACACTCGAAGGAGTTGCTCTTATTATGTACAGAATCGATGTGTGAATTAAGGTAATCCTTCCGGCCGTATGACTTGTGACAAATCTTACATTTGAAGGATTTAATATTATAATGTATTTCATTCGCATGACGATTGAGGAGGCTTTGGTACATAAAAGATCTATGACACATTTCACATTCGAAGGGGTTGTTCGGATTATGTTCTTTATTTATGTGAATTTTGATGTCACCCTTGCGGCCGAATGATTTGTGGCAAACGTCGCATTCAAAAATTTTTTTCTGTGCATGTACCTCATCAATGTGCCTTTGGAGATCCGCGTGGTTTCGAAATGATAAGTGGCATTCCTCACATTCGACGGATTGGCTTTGATAGTGAACTCCAATTGTATGATATTCGAGGTGATGTTTGCGTCCAAATGACTTATGACAAATTTCACACTCATAGGGTTTTAAACGATCATGTACTGCGCTTATGTGTTTTCTGAGATCCCTGTCGTATCCGAATGATTTCAGACAAATGCCACATTGAAAGGGTTTCTTCTTTTCGTGTACTGCACTTATGTGAGATTTAAGGTGAGTTTTTCTTCCAAATGATTTAGGACAAATATTACATTGATAAGGCTTGCTACGCATATGTACTGCATGTATGTGTTTGGCGAGATTACTTTTATATGAAAATGACTTGTGACAAATGTCACATTCGAAGAATTTGATACAATCGTGCACTATCTTTACGTGAGTTTTCAGTTGACCCTTGCTGCCAAATGATTTCTGACAAATCTCACATTCGAAGGGTTTGATTTTATTATGTACTGCATTTATATGTTTATCGAGGATACTTTTGTATCCAAATAATTTCTGACAAATGTCGCATTTGAAGGGACTGTTGCGATTATGTACTACACTTATGTGAGTTTTAAGATAACCTTTTCGTCCAAATGATTTATGACAAATTTCGCATTCGTTTGGTCCAATGCTTTTACGTTTGGCATTGGTTTGATTTTTAAGACTTGCAGATGCAGTATTAGTTTTTCGACACACTCTTGACTTATAAGATGATTTTTTTCCAACAATTTCATCAACATTCCTTAGCTTCTCACATTCCGTCAGTTTTAAACGAGAGTTGGCATTCAATCGACAATTATCATCATAATTAAATCCTTTTTTAATCAAAACTATAAGCTTTCTTTTATTCACGTAATTGTGCGGATTTTGGTTATCTTTTTCGATAATAGGTTGACAACTTTGATACTCGGATTTGCAAATATTTGTCGATAAAAACGTCGGTTGAAGTTTAACATCTTTGCACTCAAAATCGACGAATATATTTTCATTTGTAGTATCAGACTGATTTTCTTTTTCGATTTTTACAATAGATTGACAATTTTGATACTCGGATTTGCAAATATTTGTCGACAAAGACGTTGGTTGAAGTTTAACATCTTTGCACTCAAAATCTATCAGTACATTTGCATCTAAACTTTCCTCTGATGCTATAGTTTCATTTTCTTGTTTTGGCTGAAATTAAAATGATGGTCTAGTTTCTGATGGTGGATGAACAGAAAACAATTCAAATTATTGAACTCACCGATAATGCATGAAACGACAATATTTCAGATTTTTCTGCTTTGCAAGGATCCACCGAATCGAGAACATAATCGTCAGCTGCAGTCGTCAAAGTATCGCTCGGCTCTTCCTTCACCCTGGCAAAAAATCGAGTTTTATAAATGATCACTCAAAAACTTATCATGGCAGTACAATGTGTATCACATCAAAAATGTTTATTTATTTGGCAGTTACTTTTCCGTTAAATCTATAAAAACAGCTAAGTTTTTCAGTCAGTTACTCACGTAGAAATTTGTTCTCCATTTCGCATAATTTTCAGTTATTTTAAATATGATGAATACTCAGTTTCTCACTTGAGATTTTAATTTAAGTGTTCGCATAACTTCTCACGTGGGATCTCACGTGATGACTTTTAATAGGGCTAAGTCTAAATAAAAATGCTGATTATAATGACCGCTTGGGAAATCTGTGGTAGAAATTTTTATGCCAAGATGACGGAAAGGGATCGGACATTAACACAGACTTTTGTGGGAGCCGAGTAATAAATAAATGTCAAAAAATGAAATAGCAACTTAGGTATCTGATGTGATCAAGATCATCTACATTCAAATATGTTCTTGTAAACAAATTTTTGTCAAAAAACTTTTGTCCCTTCATCTGCAATTAGTTAATTAAGGCGTTTTGACCATATATCTGAGATCCTGTTTTATGCCCGATCTCCTTCCGTCATCTTGGAATAAAAATTCCGAACATTTCTTAATATAACTGTGGGTTTTTCCGCAGACAATAGGGAGAAAAAGAAGAAATAATGAACTTGGTTCACATAGCCTAGTTAATTATGAACCTTTTCGGGCATTGGTAGTTAATTTTGAGCCTTTTCACGAATCATCTTTTCTATCAGGAAATACGCGAGAGATCAGTAAAGCTCGTTACTTGCAATTATTTAAGTGTGAAGGGAAAAATGGTCACTTGATAAAACAGTTGAAATCGTTTATTTCGAGTTTGACAGCGACTACCTTTGAGGATATGTAATATTATATTTTTATTAATTGCAGCGAAGGTGGTCAAGTAAAATTAGTGTCGAAATGAAAAAGTAGTTAATTTATTTAAATTTAACTTACATTGTGAAATCGTTAGAGTACTGCTGTAAGCAACGAGCAGTCAATCACCACAGAGAAAAAACACTTGGACACTTTTTAACGCAACTGGCCTGCTAGACTGCTGGAGCACGTGTAGTCCAGAATTATGAGTCTGTGGAGCAGACACACGAGCTTGAGCTTGTAGCTTCGATGGTATTTGATTTCCTTCTTCTTTTATTTCCTGTAGAACAGATGGTCGATTATTATCAAACGCAACCCTATACATATCATAACTTATATGAATTTAATATTGTCATGGTTATTTTTGATTTACTTGAAATAATGATGATCATAAGTAAATGTAAATGCTCATAGTTTTCGTCGTTGTATGAATGACTTGCACACATTGACTAATTGTTGCATTTATTTAAAGTTATCTATTGTTTATTATTAATTTATTATTCATTTTTTAAAAGGTGATTTGAAATAGCACAGAGAAACATGAGATCATTGTATACTTCGATCATTGCTCTTTGAGTTTTGTTACATTTCGTATTCAAGAATTATTTTACGCTGCTAATAAATATTACTTGATTACTTATTTTAGATACGTTATCGAATGTTCGAGAAGGAGCGAACTGGATCTTAAAGTTAAAAGCCGTCAACTTATTTCATTTTTAAAGCGATCGTAAAGAAGGCATCAAATTTCATTGAGGTCTTATAAGCCGAACTGTTTGAGTCCAGCAACTAGCGACGCCCCTGTATATTGTTCTAGCAGCAACCTTTTGGCAATTCTGGTGGAAAAAAGCCGCCTGAATCCGAATCTGAATGTTGCCAGAACGACAAGTGCTTCGAAAATTGTTTACACAATTTTTGTTCAACGGATAAAGTAAAATTTTAATTTTTCGACCTGAAACGAATTTATTTAGATTATTGAGGTAATTTCAAACAAAAAAGTACTCTTATGTTTTTCCTCTAAGATTGATCTTTTTCGCGATATTTAACATTGAAACTTCGAATAAATCCGAAAATGGTCTTTTTAAAACCCAAAAAAAAAAGAAATTAAAATTATATGAATTTTAATCTTGCTTACAATTTTAGATAGTCTTTAAAAGTCCATTAAGGTGGCTAGTCAGTAAAATGGGTCGACAACAGATGTTTATGAAACTTTGCAGAAATATTCTTTGTAATGTGCTTTATATGCTGTAGAAATTTCAGCATGGGTTATCGAACTAATTTTTGAGAACGAAGCTGTTGAAAATAGCAAATTTAACATGGGCTCTTGTGGGAGGCCACCATAATTTCATACATTTTACACCATAACTTTTTTATTAAACACAACAGATCTTAACCAAAAACGAGTATGTTATGCTTCAAGTCACTACCTTTCGATTGGTATGTTAAAAAGTACCCCTTATCGAACTAACTAATGAGTAATTAAACAAAATGTGCGTAAAATCATTGATTTCGAATAGTGCGAGCGGTTGCCTGCCTAATGCGAGAAAGAGACAGACATACGCCTCGCTGTACTATTGTTATGATTACTGACTATAGCCACCTTCAGGACTTACGTACACTTAAAACTCAAATTTTTTTGTCATGTACTTACCAAATTGAATCTTAAGTTATACTTCGATCCTCTGAGTAATCTGACGTATAATGTATGATTTTCCGGTACTCAATGTAATCTAGAATTGCGCTTTTGTAGTTGACACTGTCAGGCACACTTTGTCTACACGTGGTAGTAGCAGTAGCTCATTGGCTTGTAATGTGAAATTTCATAGCCACGTTTGTCTACATGTAGTAGTAGTAGTAGTAGTGAGTTTATTCACTGAAACGGCGAACGAGCGCTCCTTACTCGGGAATCGATTCGCATGCGCACGTTCTCGAGTTTAGGAACATCGATATCGAGTATCGTCTCATCATAATTCGAGTAGGGCCCACTCTGATTGGTGGCGAGACTGTTTACTCGAGCATCGTGGAGGGCGATTTGCACGTTATCGTGTGCTCGCTACTCGATGGTCGACGTAGCACCAACGACGACTCGGTGACGACGTTCTTCGAGATCAACGACGAATTGCACAGATCGGTGCTGATCGATGCCAAGGACTAGGAGGGTCGCACACCTCTTCAATTTGCAGTGCGGCCAATCTCTTGCCGAAAGTAGTCTACGTATACTCTTGGATCGTGTCCAACTTCGTTTTTCCCGCCTCGAGCTACTTCGGTAAGGAATTCGAGAACGACAGGCTCGATTCGAAACTGAGACTGACGTTCAAGGCCGTGGCCGTCGTCGAACGACTCGAGAAAAGAGTCAATCCGAGTACTTACATACAAAATAAAGTGGATTAATAGTTACGAAAAGTTTTGATTTTCTGATTTTCAAGTACACGATCCTCAAAAAAACATTCTAACAAATTGAAGAAAAACGTCTTTACGTTTGAACTTTCGCGCACGATCGAGCTTCGCTCACTCGCGGCTTACGCGATGGCGGCGCCGGCGCAATCGCATGGATGAAACCGACGCGCCGTCGCGCCACCACATATCTACCTTTTTCCTCTCCGACCCCGGCGAGGCTTTTTTCTACCTAAAATACCGTATCTTGCAATCATGGCTGTCGGTAAAAATAAAGGGCTTTCCAAGGGTGGAAAGAAAGGGCTCAAGAAGAAGATGTAAGTTACGATTATCAATGCAATTACCACCCGCGTCTATCTCTATTGTAAAAGTCTGGTGTCGCTAAATCTTCGCGTGGTGTTCATAGCCTGCAAGCGTTTACATGTGACGTGCCACACGTGCATTTTTATAACGAATAAACAAATGACCTTTTGATTATTATTTTTAAAAAATATTTGTTTTTCAAGTGTCTTGTTGCAACTAAGTAATGTTTTTTGTTGTTGCAATGATTCTTATTAAAGCAGATAGTTACATTTTAATAAGCTGTATTGAGCTAACCATCAAATATTCTAATTATTCAGCGTTGACCCATTCACCCGAAAGGACTGGTATGATGTCAAGGCCCCATCGGTCTTCACTGTCCGTCAAGTAGGAAAGACCCTGGTGAACAGAACCCAAGGAACAAGTATGTATTGAAATGTGTTTATAAGCCAAAGTGTTGACACAAAATACCCAGACCTCATCATAATATGATTATGAAAAACCGCCAGCTGATTCAATTGCTTTTACTCCTCTTAGATATGAATCTAAAATTTATAATCATTTTCAGAAATCGCTTCCGAGGGCCTTAAACACCGTGTCTTCGAAGTTTCACTGGCAGATTTGCAGAGTGACAATGATGCTGAAAGATCTTTCCGCAAGTTCAAACTTATTGCCGAAGATGTGCAAGGACGCAATCTCCTTACCAACTTCCACGGCATGGATCTCACCACTGATAAGTTGAAATCAATGGTCAAGAAATGGCAGACTCTTATCGAGGCTGTTGTAGATGTCAAGACTACTGATGGATACAGCTTGAGAATCTTTTGCATTGGTTTCACAAACAAGGACCCACAGTCTTCCAGAAAGACTTGTTATGCCCAGCACTCACAAGTAAGTTTTACTTGAACACTACAAGTCTTGATCAATATTGTAGGGATAGGGAACTAACACAACAGTACTTTATGGCTTACAAATTCATAAAGCATAGATTATTCTATAGTTTATTTATTGACAGCTTCTAATTTCTAAAGTATTGTAATATTTCTTGTGAAAAAAGAAACTTTAATGAAATTTCTACTATTTTTCTTAGTAGTGATATTTTCTTCAAATTTGTGTAATATTTGCTTTCATTATTTAAATATTGTTATAATTTAAATTGTTTTCATCTTTCAACTAAATATTTTTATTAATTTTCAGGTTCGCAGCATCCGAAGAAAGATGGTTGACATCATCACTGAGGATGTGACCAAGAGCGACCTTAAAGGTGTTGTCAGCAAGCTCTTGCCTGATGCCATTGCCAAGGATATTGAGAAGGCTTGCCAAGGCATCTACCCCCTGCATGATGTCTACATCCGCAAGGTAAATTATTCCATCTAATTTTTTAAATATCTATCTTCATTAAAATATATATTAAGTTTATGAAATCAATAATTTTTGTTATAACATTTATCAACTTATTCTTTCTTGAAAAAAATTACTCATTATTTCGCTATGAATGTTCCAGGTCAAGGTTCTGAAAAAGCCACGCTTCGAACTTAGCAAGTTGCTCGAGCTCCACGGTGACGGTGGCAGCAGCAAGGGAGGAGAGACTGGCGAAGCCGGTACCAAAGTCGACAGACCAGAGGGTTATGAACCACCAGTACAGGAGTCCGTTTAGGTGAATTACCTAGGCATTCAAACGCAAACATGCAAAAATGTATTATAACTACATGAATTATAATTCAATCAGTTGATGTGAATTGTAACATGGATTATAATCTAATTTTTACAATAAAACATCTTGTTAGTAAAAAATAACGATCTTGAAATTGTTTTTACTCAAATTTATTATAGGATAACTTTTTTCTTTATTAGCTATTGAGACTCGAAACAATTGATGTCATTGACACTTTGTTAGTCGACCTTTTCTTTCAATTACATCAGTGTCCCTGCATTTTCTTCAAATTCATCTATAATTTCAGTAAGTGCATTCGATTCGTTATAAATATGATTCTCCTACTGGTAAAACTAATTCAATTACTTAGTCGTAAGTGCACCGAGATCGATCGAGATCGATCGCGATAGCCGACGAATACAAATGTAATAGCACCTCTTCGCTTATATAAAGTGTGAAAAACGAGACACGAAAGGGGCGTCAAAGAAAATGTTGAAAAATTGGGCCGCGAAGAATCAGGCACCGCTGGCCAAGTGCATATTCTACTTCTTCAAACTCCTCGGCACGGCGTGCATCACCTACGATCGTCCTCGCTCTTCCGGCAACAATAATAAATTGTTCAATGATCGCCGTTACTCCGCGCGAAAATCGCGCCTCGGCTGCGTCTTCAATCTGGCCGCGCTGTGCCTGACTCTGCCCGTGAACTACCAGGCGATGAGCTACATGCTCAGGAAGACGTACAACGACGACGCGACGATCTCGCCCTTCGAGAAGGTCTTCAACACGGGCAGCGACGTTTGCGCCACAGCGAGCGCCGGCCTCGTCCTCCTGATCTTCGCCCTGGATCAATCGAGGGACGTGGCTATCGTCGAAAAATTGGCCTCGATCGTGTCCAGGTTCCAGAACCGATTGCCCTGCCTGAGACTCGGCAAGCTCGTGCTGTTGAGCGGCCTCGTCGACCTGGCCTGGCTCTTAGGCACCATCAGTCACGTGAGCGCACGGCCCTGGCTCTCCTTGACCCTGTACTACTCCAACTTCGTCCTGCACGCCACCCTTCTGCGCTACACCGTCAGTCTCGTCCTCGTCCAGCATCTGTACGAGCTCGTCAATGCGAGACTCGACGAGACGATCGATTCGTCCAGGATCTGGTCGACGACGACGACGACCGCAGCAGCAGCAGCCGTCGATGTGCGCCTGGCGCGTCTACTGCACAGCCGCTGCACCGAGGCCGTGCGAGATCTCGCGGCTTTTTTTTCTCTACCGATGACGGTCTGCCTGCCGAACGTGCTGATGTCGGCGCTACTGGCCGGCTACTGGATCACCAAGCCCATGCAGCCGAACAACGACAACAGGATCGGTTGCTTCGTCTACGCGCTGCCCTTCGTTTATCATATTATTCTGTTGGCCTGGAGCGCCACTGGCACCGTCATAGAGGTACAAACAATTGTTGACAGGAAAAAAGAAACAATGAGCCGATTTTATGCATTATCGCAGAGCAAACGTACCAGCGGTATCGTCAACGAGATCTCGCTTCAGCTCGTCTCCAAAGATCCGGCGATAATCACCGAGGTATAATGTGACAATAAAAAAAAATGAATTACTTTTATACAATTTATAAAATACTTCACCTTTTTTATGTGTGGTTCACTAAAATTATGATATATACAAATTGATTGCATTTGTTATTCAGATCCTAAAATTAAAAAATGTTTATTTTCATTATATTAAATGGATTTAATAATGTTTATGATCATAATTTTAGGTTTTATTCTCTAATCTGTAATAATTCAAATTTCTTGAAAAACACTATTATATGTAAGATATTCAAATTAATTAATTTTTTTTTAATTATTTCATTATGTATTTTAATGTTTCTTTAAATTTAATTTTTTTATACTTTATAGAACAAATTTTCTAAATTTAAATCAATCAAGAATTATTATTATTAAAATGTATAAAAACTTATCACTAAATTTTATAATTCTTGACTGATATTAATCGTTGAGAAGAATTTCCCCAATATTCAGATTTATAATAAAGTGAATTTCTATTGATTTAATGATTGATTAGTTATGACTTAAATTATAATTTTCAACTCTTTAATTTCTATGAGTTTTTATATTCAAATTATATTTCATAGTTTAATGATACGTTTTCATCGTTTTCTCTCTCTTTGCAGTTGAATCTATTTTCCATGCACCTCTTGCACGCGGACGCGCGAATCGGCGTCTACGGCCTGTTCACGATCGATGAGTCACTGCTCGTGTCCGTAAGTCCGAGTCTCTGCGATATATCGGTTATCGGTACTATATAACAATATGTACGAATTAAAATTTTTTCGTTCTAGATCGCCGGATCGATCACCACGTACTTGGTCATCATCTTGCAATTTCGCGACCAGTCGTAGAAAAAAGTCGTAGCTCTATAGTAATAGAGGCTTGTTTACTTGGAGCAACGCAATTATTAGCTGCTGTTGTGCTGTTGACGACGCGACTAGCGTCAAACTCGAAAAATTAGTCACTATTTCAGATATAAATTGAAAGAGAGAGAGAAAAACTCTCGAGGAATGTCGTCTGAGTCATTCGGAGCCGATGATTAACCCGCGAGGAAAAGTGGGAGTTAAACGCTGGTACGTGCTGAAATGAAAAAAAAAACGAGATCAAAACACAAGCGGTGTATCAATAGATTAAAAAATGTGTATTTGCACGTTTCATTCTTATACAATTGCATTACAATGGCAATAAGAGTCATCATTGGAAGAGCAGGTATATTACAATCCTTCGGTATGAAGATCGCAGACTGATGGATTATCATAATTATTACTAAAAAAAAAGTAAAAAAAAAAACAAACAAACAATCTACACGATGAATTGTTATACAAAACTTTTCTTTTCATATAATATATATAATAGACGCAGATGAAGTATATATGTAAAAAAAATAATTAAAATACGGGCTTTAAAAACGAATCTAATTCGTAATTATGCACAATAATAATAATATAAGTCGTTAGATTTATATAGATATAGTTATCGGTGTGCGTGTATAGTAATCGAAAAGAGAGAAAAAAATTCGGCGAAGAGAGAAGAACACAGGACCGCGCGCAGCACTCACAAAAGTTCACGTTTTCGCGGCATTCGAAAAATGGAATATGCATTATCTTATTCTCACAAATCGTCGTGTTTTCAACAAGACTCATCATTATCGTGCATCTATTTCTCTCTTTCTCTCTCTCATTAACGTGCGCTCACTTATTATATCACATAGAAGAAGTCCTGTTGTGCTTTCTTTTTCGTTTCGTTTGTCTTCGACTCTGTATACTTGCAGCGAGCTTAAAAACTATATACAAGTTTTAATTTTCTTATTGCTAAGTGAGTTCAATCATTCGATCTTATCCTTTTTGTTGTTTTTCGTCCTTTTTTTTAATCGTTAGCGATTACTTAAACGTTACATAGTTATACTAGTATGTATACAAAGGTAATTCAAGGGTACAAATATAAATAAATTTTGTCAATTGAATATTAACTTTTTGATGCTGTGCAAGTACTTTTGTTACCCCGTTCGCATCATCGAAATTTATTAAAATACAATATCATGATTTTTGTACCATTCAACCAATAGTTAAAAATTTTTAGATTAAAGATTTCAAAAGAATAAAGAATCATGCACGCATCTCAGAAAGTAACAGAGAATGACTTATTGAGAATGGTCACTTGCTCATCATTCTAGACTTCTTGATTTTTACTTTTTTTAGATGCACTACTAGCTATTTTAACTTAATTTGATTAAAAAATATTTTTAAAATACAAAAGTATTCACAAGCACGAAATACAATTATGAATTCATTGTGCGAGACAATTCTGCGTCTCCACTCTCTAAACAATGTCCAGATTGATCTAAAGATTTATAGAAGCTGTTCAATTATTTCTTAAATCTTTTTATATTGTGCCCTGTGTTATTTTGAATTTTGTACAATGCCTTTCGCGTATTTAATGGTAATTTTAAATGAATGTACAAAAATGCATGCACAATATTCAAAATACTGTTTTAAATGATTTAATTATGCTGATGACATTGCATGCATATTCTTACACATATATGCATACAAATTGTGAAAATTCTGTACCTATGTATTTGTTGATATTAGAGGCCAGATAATCACAGTAAAATATTTATTGCCTTCATTTCAATATTTCTGAATGATTTTATCAAAACGAACAACAGTTTGTGCAACATTTTTCAACTTTACCATTGAGTTTATATTCATAACAAATTCACAGAGTAAAAAATTAATACAATCATGATCAATATAGCTATAACTACACTTATCATACCAATACTTAAAAAACACTTAAGCAAGTATTGAACACTTGGAAAAATAATATTACTTCATCGTTCTTTAAATAATTTGTATCCTTATGTCAGAATCATAAGGAGCAGGTAATCAGAATTTCAATTTTAAAGATATTTTCATCGTCAACAATAGAAAGTTCCATCAACGATTTACTGTAAATTGCATTGATCATTAGCAGTTACAAAAGTTTTTAAAACTGGTAAAATATTGTACAATTTTGCACTGTTTTTCACTTTCTTCGTGACTCAAGTGAAAGGTATATGCAAACGTTCTTTCAAAAATCAAATTTGGTATCTATCCTCTAGTAAAATTAGAGGATAGTGCACCGATGTTTTCTGCGACTCGAATTGCCGGCCTTCATACGCTTCCTCTTTTCTTTGCCCCTTTGTTCTTTATCCTTACGTATTTCTCGCACCTAATGAAAAAAATTTTATTTTTAATCTGTGTTAGTAGAATTTTGTACCGTGAAACTGAATAATTTATAGAACACAATTACTTCAAAAGCATGCAATTTTATGTGATAAAAATAATTTATGTTGTCTTTAAATTTTATAATTGACTATTATTTCTAGTTTAACTAAAAATTATTTTGTAAACAATATAAAAAATCAATAATACTGCACACTGAATTTTTTATTTTATTATTGTAATAGCACTAACCAAAGTGTAAAATGCGTCGTCTACTCCCATCCTGGTTTTTGCAGATGTTTCAACAAAAGGAACTCCGTACTGCCTGGCAACTTCTCGCGCTTGTGTCATGTTAACAGCCCAAGATTGCTGTAAATCACATTTGTTTCCAACAAGTACCATTGGCACTTCTTCAGCATCTTTAACCCTCTTAATTTGTTCACGATATGTTCCTATATCCTGTTTATGAGAAATTTGGATAAAATTATAGATAGCTATATTATTTATGAACTGTCAAAATCATCCATGAATGGAAATAAAGATTAATTGCTACCTCAAAACTTTTGGCAGAGTTAACAGCAAATACAAGTAAAAAACCCTCTCCCGTCCTCATGTACTGATCCCTCATTGCACTGTATTCTTCCTGACCTGCTGTATCCAAAATATCCAGCAAACAGGTTTCTCCATCAATGACAACCTAATATAAACAAGCAATCATGATTGACTGCATATCAAATCTACAGCAACAAAAATAGAATAAAAATGCATACCTGTTTTCTGTACGAATCTTCAATGGTGGGATCGTATTCGTCAACAAAATGATTCTGGATAAGCTGGATCGTGAGGGCTGATTTTCCAACGCCACCAGCACCAACAACAACAAGCTTGTACTCAGTCATTTTAAAACTTAACAGAGAGGTTCAACGATTAATGAAAAATTTCACAGCAGGCTACTAGCAGTCCATGAATCTGTAATAAAAAAAAAAAAGTTATGTACTGCGGTCAGGTCCTAAACCTCTCATAATTGATTCGTATAATGTCAAAGCAGTTGCGTGTACATTGTGCAATTTCAAACAGCGAGCATAAGAAATAAAAGCATGACGGGGCCCTGAACTGACTATAAGCAATACAGTCAAAAGAGAGAGAAAGAGAGAGAGAAAGAGATTGATCAATTGATAATAACCACACGAAAGTTACACACATTGAATCTTTCAGTTTCTTTAAATTAGTGACTCATGAGTCATTTATAAAATTGAACGTTATATATTTTTCTTCTTCTTCTCTTTTCATTGCATTCTCCATGCACACACACACACACACACACACACACACACTAACACACTTTACACCGTGTGCGCGTTCAACGAGTCGGCGGCCTCAGAGCTATGTAACTTTTTTTTTTATAATCGCCGAAACGATGAATCGCACACACACGCACACGAGTCAATCTCTCAAATTTCAATTTTTTATTCACGTAGGAATTCACATACGCACACACTCGCACGCACGCACACTCACAGGCGCGCAAGATGAGAACACGGAGCAGAGCAGAGCAGCAGTATAACAAGCTACAGCAGCAGCTGGGGGAAGTGGGAAAAAAGAAAGTTGATTTTTCATATAAACACAAGCGAGCGCTCACTATGTATACACACACATCGCGCGCAGAGGCACAACCCTTTGGGACAACGAGACAAAAATGCAGCGGCAGCGGCGGCGGCGGCGGCGGCTCACCTATTCCTCTGATTATATCGTACGCACATACTCGTATGCACAGTAGCAGTTGCGTACATGTATATCTATGTATATGTAAGCACAGTCACAAGCACCGAGAGCGTTGTATGATACAATAGAAGAAGAATCCCAAGCAGTCGTCGTAGCCGTCGCGAAAGGCACAACTTGGCAATAGACAATAATAACTTGTCTCTCTGTCTCTCTTTTGCGCTGCTCTTCTCTCTTTCTCTCTTACTCTCTACACTTTATGCACGAATATATACAGATAATGTAATCGGCGATTACACTCTCTTGTGCACGTATATAAACACACATGCGTGGATGTATGTGCGGAGAGACACGCCGCAAAAAAAAAAAAAAAAAAAGAGAGAGAAAAAAGAGCAAGTGAGCGAGAGTCGCACACACGCATATGTGTACAAGCGAATATAGGTGTATTTAATGTTGTACCCGAAAATACAACGGGAAGAGGGAGATCGAGAGACAGTATAAGAGTGAAAGAGAGACAGACAGGGAGAGAGAGAGAGAGAGAGAGAGAGAGAGAGAGAGAGAGAGAGAGAGAGATGAGATTGCACGACGATTCACGTATATTCACATAGAAACAACAACAAAATTATCGCGAACACTCCCTCATATTATATTTCGAGGTTAAAAGGAAAGGAGTCGGAAGAATTTTTTTTTTGTTTATAAGCTTGGACCCCGTGTCACACACATAAGCGTCGTCGTCGTAATGTTTATTATTATGTATTACATATATACACACACATTACACACATATATTGAAAATGACGCTACGTACTATATATATATACATGCGTTATATCAACAACACGGCGTTTATATGCGCGTCCGACTCCGTATATTATACTACGTCGGCGTCGGCGGCGGCACGTCTCTCCTCGCGAGTCTCGAGCCGTCGTGGTCTGCACGGCAGAGAGTTACGTTGGCTGTTGCTGCTGCTGGGGCGGCGATTTTCTTGCGAACACTACTTCGGATCTGTACACACACACACACACTGTATTACACTATGCTTATCTATACACTACTACGGCGACTACTACTACTGCTGCTGCTGCTGTTGCAGTGCTGCGGCGCGCGAGCAGCGATGATCGTACATGAGTGTGTTATTTGCACGCACCGATGATGATGATGATGATGATTTGACTTGGAAGGATGACTCATGTGCGCATGCGGTCCAGTCGAACCCCTTAAAAATTTCTCTTGGTTGGCTGCTGAGGATATACGTGTATTTTAGCGCAGGCTAGAAACTAGAAAGAGAGAAAGAGAGATGGTATGACAGCTGCTGCTGTCTGTGGACTGTGGCGCGCTGCGCGGCCGATGCAAAAAGGAGGGAAAACGGCAAACTTTGCTTGAAGTTGTATAGTCACGTTGCGTTCGCGCGAGCCAAGGGTGTTTGTTTCCTGTGTCTCGAGTCTAATTATTCAACACCAACAACAACAACAACAACAAAATGGTTACGGCAAGCGGCTGCTACACGCGCATCACCGGCTCGCAATTGTCCCGTTTCGTCGACGATACCGTCATCTTGATAGGCGAGATCAAGAACGTAAGCTAGCTATACTAGCGCGTAGTAACCTAAACCCGGCGAAATTTTCAGTGTTTTTTATATCTTCTTCTTCATATATTGGAAGGTCGGTGCCAACGGCAAAGCGGTGGAGATCGAGACCACCGACAAGATGTCAGTCAACGTCAATCTGCCCGAGCCCCTCACCGGCTACGAGGGCTATCTCGAGGTCTACGGCAAGCCGGTGACAAAGTCCACCCTCACCGTGCACAAGTACAACTACTTTCCACCGGAATTCAGCGCTAATTTTGGTAATTATGATGAACATAAAGTAGAGTGAATTAGTGACCACCGAATGTACTTTGAATTGTTTATTGCATGTGTGTGTGTGTGTTTATGAAAATTAACCCTAATTGGCTTAAACGATATATGAATCTATTTTCATTGCGTTGTTGCAGAATCCGACAAGTACAACCAATTTCTTTCGACTCTGCTAGTGCTGGGCGATTCAAAATGGAAAATCGATGACAACTAACAAAAACCGTACAACTTTTTTGTAATAGTTTTATCCTTGTCATAAGGCTGATGAATATAGTGTTGTACACTACTTTTATGAAAATATAAGCTTTTGAAGCTGCAAGTTTCGTGAGAAACAATCATGCCTGGATACAATTTAATAGTATTTATATTTTAATGTTAAGCATTTAATAGCACTAAGTATTATGTATAATAATAGAAAACCTTTTTTTAATAAAAAAATAAAACTGTTGCATCAAGAGGTAAAATAATCTATTGTCACTGTTCTTGTTGTTTCATCTTTTGAGAATTGATGAATAAAAGAGTTAATTATTTTATTCTTAGATGAGATATTGACTTATTATAACATATTTTTTAAAAGAAACCCTCTAATTTAAGACAACACCATAACAATTGAAAATAGTGCAACATATAAATTATTGGTATAATAATGTGTTAATCGGAGCTACGTCAAACTATTTTAGGTTCAATAGACTCGAAACTGTGGTTTAAATATTATATTTAATACAATTGTTATATCAACAAGGTAGGCAGCTTAATGTTTTATTTATAGTAATTTATTGGTGATTACTGAAAGGAATATTAATCTGTAAATAAACACAAGTGAAAAAAGCTTACAAATATCATTAAAATCACCAATCTTCTTCTTTCCAAAAGCTCGACAAATCTTTGAAAATGTCGACGCCTAATTATCATATACTCAATTTTTTTTTTTTCGCTTTACAAAGAGAACTCGAGTCGCTCGAGTCAATTATCGATTCTTCTCGTATCAGGTCGATGTTGACGCGCGTTCTTCCGTCTTCAGGTTTGACGTCATAGATCAGAATTCAATTTTAATAACTCATGGAATTAATTTATCTCTGATTGAACGAAAATGTTTTGCGCAAAATCTAAAACGACGCGTCGTTTTGGCCATGCGATTGCCAATTCGGGCCACTACGCATTCGCTATTAAAAGCCATTTAACGAGTTATTATCCGTGAGTTTTATAAGATTCGCAACGTTTTGAATTTAAAAATGGGTACAAAAGGGTAAATGATAACCAGAAGTCGATAATTGTAAAATGTATTTTATTTTATTTTATTTTATTTTTTTTCTTTTTTATATATCTTTTTCTTTTTGCACATCTGCACAGCATATTTGCAAAAAAGTATAAATATAAAAGTAAAAAGGAAACGTCTCACAGAGGTTCTTTTTATTTTCGTTATTATTATTATAATACACAGGCCACGTGCGCATCGATCGCACGTCGCAAAAACGACTTTTGTATAATTTTTATATACAATAAAACTTAAAAAATGTATACAATTTATTTATGCATATTCTTTATTCATATATAATATTTATATATTTTTATAATATGTAATCGTCAGCTACACGATCAATGCGTATATGATCGTGCAGAGCCAATCTTTATCACAGCAAACGAATCGAATAGGAGATCCTTTTTTTTTACGAAATCTATAAAGTTTATTCGATACTTGAAAAATTTTATTTTACTAGCATACATGTGTGTCTCTTGCGAACCGACCAACGCGTGAAAATATACCAATCGCGAATGACTCGACCTGCTCTATTCGTTCCATTCACTTTACAATTTTGTTATCTTAGGCTTTGAAAGGTTTTTTTTGAAAGGACTCGACACCCTTACTTTATTTGGCTCTCGTATAGTGAAAAAAATAAAGGAAAAAAAAGGTCGGGGAAAGATGCGAACGCGGCTGCGTCGAAAAGCGAGAGGAACTTGATAAGAAATAATGGTAATTCCAAAGTCTTATAATTATTTTATTACTGGCCCGAATGTCGTTCGCATCTTTCAAAATCGTAAAAGTAATCAGCAATGATTTATATCGATGATTGCTTGGCACTTTTGTAGACTAGTGTGAAAACTATGCTAAAAAAATATATATCGTCATCATTTCTATGCATAATTAAGCTTTGATTTAAGCTCTCCTTAGCAGTAATATCGTGTAAATTGATATAAAAATTTACCATCCTGTTTCAGGAGTTTTATGTACACAGGATTAACCTTTAATTATGCATTCACATGATTAGGTACTTAAAAAAAAAACACACACATTCGTCTCGAATGCTATGATTTTAAGGTAAGTAAGAAACGTTGTGCTGAATATCAAGTTTTGTATTATCATTCATTATCGTACGCACGTTGTGGTATTTCAAAAAAAAAAATAAGTAGAAAAATTATTTATAGAGGCAGTATAGGAAGTCTTTAAAATGAAAATAATGCAACGAAAAAAAAAAAAAAATAATGAAATGAAGAGTTCACGAATGAAAAAGACAAGCTCAAAAGCAAATTGTTGACTATGGTGCTTGGAATATGTTTGAATCATTACACATTTATTTACATATATTCATCATCTACAGTTTAAACGTATCTATATAATACAAAAATGTACAATACTTTACATCGTTTAACTTCATTACTTTTTTAAATGAATTTCTTTTCGTAATTCTAAAATACATCGTCATTTTGGGCACTTGCACATATATCGTTATATATAATTCAATTCGTTTTTGGAATTGACAATCAAATCGAACAATTCTTAAAAAAATAATAATCACTATGCAAGTTCCCAATTTTCCAAAATAAATTTTTAGAGGCTATAATTGTGATAATAATTTTATGTAAAGCTTAAAAGCGGCAATGGTAATAGTACTAAAAGTATTCATAATCGTAGGTAGTGATCGTTGTGATAACAATCATTATAATAATTTAACAATAATAATCTTCTTTTTTCTACGTCCCCTCGCGACTCTCTCATGTAATTTATTCATCAACTTACAACAACGAGAATCGCACTTAGTGGAACTTAAAGTAAACGGCTAAATAGTTAAACAGCCGGTAAGCGTATGTTGTAAATTCGACGTCTCGTTTACGCCCAGGGAAAAATTCATAAACATAATTTAGCCTGGTCTACAATTTTTGTTTTGTACCGTTATCGGAAGGTATTCCATTGATTTATTATCTCGAGTTTTGATTTCGAGAATTCTATCGTATTTACAAACTGAATCAAAATTTTAGGTAAAAAAAAAAAACAAAAAAAAATTAGTGTACATTCAATTCATTTAGTGTGTAAATTCATTTGTTTTGTAAAACTGCCTTTCACGCTTCAAAGATCTCAAAAATTAACAATAACATGCGTGTCGACACGTCGCATTGCGCAAGAATTTTGCAATGATAACAAATTTAAAACGACGATTCTCATTAGGATTTTTAAAAAATCAAGGTTTCAAGAACGTCATCGTAAAAGTCAATTTTAAAAACGTATAAATAACGAAACCTTCTAACGATTATAATTGATTTCAAAATTTTTACGGAGAACAGAGAACGATTTTTTAACTTTAAATCCATGATTCATTTTGTTATGATTCAAAAAAAGCAAGACGTTTGATATTGTTATAAAAGTTTTTGATTTCATTTTTTCAATCATAATTTCGTGAGAAACTCATTTATCAAGCATGATGGCTTTTATTTAAAAAAAAACTTTAATTTTCTCAAGAACAGACATCTCGCAAAAAATGAATGCTCTCAGGGCTTGGTTACTTTTTACACTATTCAATTTAGTAATATACATTGTAAAATATGCAGCAGTATTTTCCTCCAAGTCAAAACAGATACTTTTTCATTTTTTTGTTGATCGGTATCCGTGCCAATTAAATAATATAATTCTCTTATCTGTCTAATATCAATTTTAAATAAATACCTAAATTTTAATTCTAATTTCTCTCATGAGCTTATCGTAATAAAGTCTACCGCTGTGTCAACTACGTACGATCATCGTTAGAAAATGATTGATTCAGTTGTACAATTGTAAATTTGAAGTCTTACATGCTACGATTCTTCGAGAAGAAAAAATAATTACGAACTATAACAAGATTTTTTTTTTGACAAGTATCGATCAATTAGTCAGCTGGCTATTTTACCCCATTTTTCGTGGTTTTTGCGACTGTACATAAAAAATAAGGGGAACATTGATCGTTCTTGTCTTCGATCGTAGATACTCTCTCCCATGTGGTGTGATATGTGGTCAACGAGAGAAAGACGCGATCATCGTTATTTTTTTCTCTCCCTCGAACGACTGTCTTTTTAAAGGCAAAAAAACCAACAACAACAACTAGCAAGGCCTCGTCAAACCGTTTAGGACCTTATCTTGGCGGTCCCATTGAATACTGGTTTGTTCCCAACGACGGTATAACCGTTCGTCTCCCTTTCGACCTTCTTGGTGTACTCTTCAACCTCGTCGGCGAGCTGGCGCCTCTTGAAGCGCCTCAGCTCGCTCGCTACATTACGCAAAAAAGACACTCTGGTCTCGAGATCGCCGTGAATCGTGTACAAGTAAGAAAGCAGCTCGGTAAAATCTGAAACAGTTTGATAAATATCGTTCGGCACATGTTAAAATACTTTTAGGTTTAAAGATTGTGTATCAATTTTTTTTTTTTTTTTTTTTTATTTAACGCAAGTAATTGGGAGGAGTTGCGACACCCGAGCTTTAAATTTTAAAGCTATATGTTTCGGGTCACAAGTTTAATAGTTAAGTCGGTAAAGCAGATTTCACGAAAGAGATAAATAATAACAACAATAAAAAAAGGGTACTCACTCGTTCTTTGCCGCCGCACGGCTTTGTACACCTCGGCCATCACGTCCTTGTTGTGCTGCCTGATGCTCTCGAGCTTGCTCTTCGACAGCGGCCTGTCCTTTTCTAGCTTGACGTCGGCAGCCCTAGGCAGGATCAGCGGCGACTGCGACGACGCTGGTGCCCTCTCGTCCACGTGATTGGCCCTCAACGACGACGCCGACTTGTTAGCACTGTAACTTCTGGCACCCACCACTCCACCGGCACCACCAGCACCACTACTACTATTGTAACTACTCGTATTACCGGTTCCGATAATAGATTTGACGTTGCTCGTAACACCCTCGAGTTCGGCCTCGAGTCTCACCGCACTGGCGACGTCGTACATCAACTGTCCGTCGACCCGCCTCGACTCGACTCGACTCATTTCAGTCTTGTTGGCGATGATGCCTCTACTGTTAATGTTGTTCATCATAAAATTATTCGCCCCGTCACTTTTGTTGGCGCACTTCTTCGCGTCGACGTGATTGCTCAACACAACACCACCACCGACACCGACACCACCACTAATATCACCGTTGTTGCCGTTGCCGCCTTCGAGGGCAGCGGCGACGTTGTTGAGCATGCCCAGGGTGCCGTTCACCAGTGGCGAGTGTTGCAGCAGATTCGCGTTGTTGTTGCTGCTGCTGCTCGTCATCGGCGCCATCATCATGGGACCGTACGAGGCGGCGTTAGGCACTGAGTTAACGGAATTCGGATATCTGTTGACGTTGTTGATGCTCGGCACGACGAAGGGTGGATGAAGAGCCGGCGGCGAGGTGGGTGGCGACGACGGGAACATGATCTCGTCTCTCCAGGGAATGGGCGAGCTCGACGGCGAACTGGCGGGCGAACTCGAGGTCGACGAGCACATCGACGGCCTTCGCAGGGTGAAGTCTCTCGCTAGCGGTCCCGGTTTGCGCTTGGGGCGAATCGCTGCCCCCGCCGGCGAAAGATCGGACGCCGGTCGTTTCTGACCCTTCTGTAAGTCGTCCTGATTCCTCGATTTCGACTTGTCCGGCTCCATATCGGCTTCGTCCACCATCATTCTTTTGTCGATTTTGAAGGGATTGCCGAACATGTGCTGCCGGACAGGTTGAGATTCGATCTCCTTGAGGGGCGGCGTCGAGCGCTTCAGATACTCTTGATAGTTGCCCATCTGCGCCACCGGCATGGAGTGCACGTAGTCGTCGTCCAGCAGCTTGGTGTACTGTAGCGCCGGCTGGAGAAAGTTGGCGCGCATCCTGATCACCTGGTCGAGCAGAGCCTTCCTCGGTATGTCGAAAGCGTTGCGGTAGCTCTGCGCTCCCCTCTGCTGCTGGCGATTCTTGACCAGGCCGACCGCGAAGTCCTGATACTTGCTCAATTCTAGACGCAATTCGTTGCTCAGCTGTTGAAATTAAGATAATAATAATAATAATAATAATAATACGATGGTTTTTGAAGATGGTGGTAAGAGAGTCCCGAAGGAAAATCGCGCTGTACTCACCAGATCTTTTTTCAGTGTGGTGCGCGACGTCACGCGCAGACCCTCGATAACCGCGCTGGATCCCGGGTTCGTCAAGCTCTTGCTGAGCGTCAGCTCGCTGACTTTGGAGCAGAGCCGGTCAAACTCGTTCTTCGCCGTGTTCTTCAGACGCTTCAGGTAATTGCTCACGTTGTAGGACAGCGAATTGTCCATATTGTCGGGCAACAGGGACTGTATCAATGGTCCCGGCGCGTTCATCTTGATCAAGGCTCTTCTCATTGGCTGCACGAAATCAAAAAAAAAAAAAAAAACGGATTGTTAGTATTTCTGTCTTTGCTTTTTTTGCGAAAGCGAGAATTCAAACTCACGGGTACGTAGTACGAAGGCATTATCTTCATATAATTGTTCCACGCGGCTCTCCACTCGAGCGTGGGTTTGCCTCTGTGCACCTTGAACAGGTCCTCTAGCATTGGAAGTAGCATCGGGTAATTGTAAGGCATGACGAACAGATTGACGCAGTCGAGCTTGGTGCTGGCCTTGAGATAGCCGAACGGATGGCTGACGTCGCTGGACTTGAACGAGTTGGCGACGAAGACCTGCCAGCAGACCGTCGGCTGCTTTCTCGCCAGTATGTACTGCGTCAACGGGCTCGGCTCGAGCTCGTACTTGTCGAAGGGCAGATTCTCGATGACGAGCGGCTCCTGGCTTACACAAGAAAATTTGACGACCGGATGCGCCGATCTGGCCGGCAGCGAATTGGCCACGGGATCCGGCCAGAAGCTCTCGGGTATGGGCCAGTAGCCCACGGCGTATCCCTTGCTCGCCGTCTTCTGCACGTAGATGAGTTTTCGACACGAGTGCCACGCCGTGTTGTTGTTGAACTGATTGTTGTTAAGGATGGGACCGGCTGGCCCCGGAACTGCTAGAGCTTGTGGCGGTGCTCCTGGTGCTGCTCCCGCTGCCACTGGCCCTAGCCCTGGTGCGTTCGGATAGGCTGGATTTCGAGGCGCCTATCGAGAAAAAACGAAACGTCGTTAGAATCATCCGGAAAGCTCGACGAATCGAGTGTAAAAAAAAAAAAAGTAAAAAATAAAGGGTGTGTGCTTGCTGCAGCTCCGTCGGCTTAAAGACAGAGATCACGACGAGACTTTGTTTCGATGATGGATACTCACCACCCCGTTGGGAGTATGACCAATCGCATCATCGTCGTGCTCGTCGTCGTCGCCGCCGCAGTGCTGCTGGACACCGACGACACCGACACCGACACTGACACCGACACCACCACCCGAGGGCATTACCTCGTTCTGCGCCAACGCCACGGGTTGCGGATCCGGACCGAATTTCTCGAAGTGAATGACCACGCCCGCCTGAACCTTTTGCACGAGCGAGTCGATGACCTGCATCATCATGCGATGCGACGTGATGCAGTAGGAGCGGCCGCCGGTAACCTCGCACATGGCGTCGATGGGCGACAGGTCCGACGGCACGAGGCCCGTGTCTCGCTCGACGGCCGGAGTGCCCGTGAGTCGGAGCACGAGCGAGAACAGCCTCTGGTCCCAGCGGAAGGGCTCCTTGGTCAGCTCCGAGCCGGGTATCAGCACGTTCATGGGTAAAGTGAACTAAAAAAAAAAAAAAAAAGAATCAAACGAATGAGTTGGAAAAATTCATCATTGGGCATTCGAGGGCGATATCGATCTCGACTCACGTCCGGATGAATTCCGTTGGCGTTGGTGTACTTGCCGCCGTCGGTGATGACCACGATGACCGACGGCTCGAGGTAGAACGGACAGCGGCCCTGTCCGTAGGTGTCGATGCCGGTCTGCATCCGATTCAGATTCAGCACGTCGAAGGCGTTCTTCAGCGCCGCGCCCATGTTCGTGAGACCGACGCAGGACAGATTCTTCAACTCGTTCATGAACGTGTTGAGATTCTCTTTCCAACCGGCCTGTTGTGCAGTGGCGCGCGCGTGCATAAAACAAAGAGAAAGAGAGCGCATCAATTATTATGCTCGTCTAACGTTTCCTTTTCTTTACATTATTTTGTTGTTGTTTTTTTTTTAAACGAGCGCGCGCGAGCGTCCTACATTTTGGAGCGACGCCAATTATGTATCGGGATAGGTTCGTACTCGGAAGCGCGTCTGTGTGTATGTGTTTGCATTTGTGTGCAACTTTCGACATCGCAGAGAGCACCATTGACTCCTTTGACGTAAATCGATTGTATTACTGATCGTAGCTAAATTATGCGCGCGATGGAGTGTAAAAATATCTCGTTTTTGGATATTTATAACTGCGAACGGATATCGATTACAAAAAAAGAAAGAAAAAAAATTAGAAAGGAAGCTCGGTCGGTAAGGAAGACGTCGCTGCATCTGGAAGTATTTTTTTTTTTTTTTCAACGCGATAAGAACGTGCAAAAGATACGCGAGATAAATTATTGTGCTTGACCGAGGATAAATTATGTAATGTTATTTTAACGTTTTTTTTTTAAAAAGGAAAATAACGAAAATAAGAAAACTTATGAAGAAGTGATAATTTTTTCAATGCTCTTCACCCAAATCATCGGAATGAATATAGTTCATCCATACAAATCATTACTCCACGTTTTGAAAAAAACGTGTTTTTTTTTTATGGAGCAATTTCGTGGTTTGACTTACAATATTTTTGTAGAATTGTTTGAATTCACATGTCTGCCAATATTCTTGCAAAAAATTCATTTCAGCTCGAACTAATGCACCAAACTTTTGTAAAATCATAGTTTGAGCATTTCTGTTGAATTTGCATTGCTGGAAGTATTGACATTGTTCATATAGAATATCATTCATTTTTTAAGGGGTTACAAAAACCCCTCAAGTTTTTCATTCAAAAAACATTGTAGTCATCGGTGTGTGTTGGTGAAATGTCGGAGGGGGGCCTACATTCATTCGTCTTTTTTGTTCTAAGCATTAAAAAGTATCATTTCATCATAGGTTTCATGTTAAATTCGTCGTGAGCTTTCCTCCAAATCTCAAGCCATCTGAGATTGAGATCTGAAAAACAGAATTAGTAAAGCTATGGAAGTAAAATAGTAGTGAGTGTACCTTTATGTTGTTCGGAGTATCTTCAAATGTTAGAAGCATATATCGATCTCCACGACTGTCTTGTGACCTTTGCCTTATCTGTAACACAATGTAGTTTACATGAATCCAAGGTACATGAATGTTTTCAAAGTACATATGATATATACATTTTTGATAGGTAACATATAAACAAAAGAACCTCCATTTGATCACATCAATTGAACACAAGTTATCATTAACACTAATGACTTTATTACATATAATTGGCAGCTTTTTTATTACAATTGTTACAAGTTTCATTGAGATATTGTTCTTACCTTGACAAAGGTCTCCACTGCGCTCTTGGCCACATCGAGCAGCGTTGGCCTACCTCCCAGGTAGGCCCTCTGATTCATCGATGCTGATGTATCAACGAGAAATACAATGATGGTCATGTTTGCGATTCTTTTGCTCACATACACAACCTGAATAATATACTTGATATGAGTAAAATTGATAATATCCTCAATTTTGTATAGATTATCCGCGAGTTTTTTTTTAAATTTTTTTTTATAAAAAATGTTTTCTCTTTTTTACTTTTTTTTTTCTCTCTCTTTATTTTTTGCTCAGTGAGTTCGTGTGTTTTACCTTGGCTGGATTTCGCCAGTACCGGCATCGAGTGCTCTCTGCTGCTTTTCGATTATAATTGGGAAACGTCTGCCCATCGTGTCAGCGCCCGTACTGAACTCGCTGCTGCTGCTCTCTCTCTTCCCTGCTTAGCACAAGCAGAGCACAGAGCCAATTTTCTGTTACCTCCCACCTTCCTCTTCGTTCTTCCTCGTACTTGATCGTACCGTCTCTCTCTATATATATATGTCTGTCTCTGTCTTTCTCTTGATTCCGACACTTTTTATATGAAAATGCTATTAGCCCCACTCCTGAGAAATGAGATTTCACTTGCTGCTGCTGCTGCTCTACTGCTTGGCTATAATGCGTGCTGCCGATACGTCACAACGTGCCGATCACTGGTTATTAATGCTCACAAAACGGTTATGATTTCTGCTGTTGAACAATTTTCGTCGTCCAGAGTGTCGATGTCACTTTTTCAGCTTTCGATTATTCTTTTATGCTTTAAATGTTGCTGTACTGCTGTAACCATGCAGTCGGAGCGCACGACGTGCTTGCTACAACTCTACTCTACTCTCTCTACTCTCTCTCTGTAGTAAATGACAGAACCTAACCTCGGCTTATTGTGGTGCGTGCGCGAAACGAAATTCGCACACAATGCGGAGTAGCGAGGAGATTGGCGGTTTCTGGTCGACAGAGCGCTTGCGCGCGAGTTGTATGCGTTCGTGTGTAATGCGTATGTATGGATGTATACAAACACACACACACACTAACGACGGGTCGGCGGACGACACAAACAAGTCGCGCAGCTCTGCTGCTGCTGCTGCTGCTTGAGTTAGAGAGAGATAGGAGTAACACAGCTGCTGGTCTAGCAGAATATAATACCGACAAGCGTACGAGAGAGAGAAGGAAGGAGAGAAGTCTCCTGTATATCCCTCTCTTTCGGAGCAATGCTGGCTGCGCGCGGCGACCGACGACGAGCTTTCGGTAGATATATATATAAACGTCAAAAGTATACCTATGTATATACAACGCAAGGTATATATCGCGCGGACTCTATATGTCTATATATATTTGCTACAGCTGAGCGGGATGTACACTACTGCTGCTGTTGGGCACGGGCTATATGCGCGACGCGACCGTCGATGTTGCCTGCGCTAAGTCAGCGGCTCAAATGCCGTCGGTCTGGCCGTCGTCGCGGCAGCTCGAAACGCTGCTAGTGCTGCTGGTTGATCGCCGCGCCACACACACACACACACACATCGGTGGTGCGCGAGTATGTATATATTTGCACGAAAACACACGCGCACACAAGGATAGCGTCTCGTGTATATGTGTGTATTAGAGAAATATTCGCGCTGCTGCTATGCCTCTGCTGCGCGCTACAAACGCGACGACGATGGAGAAAACGGTTGGGTAGAGGTGGCGGAGTGCGAGGGAGGGAGAAGCAGAAGCGTAGATCTAGAGGCTCGAGGTTGTGTGTTGAATTTGTATGTATTACAGACACACACACACACACATAGACACACGAGCGGCACGACGACTTCTTGTTGAAGAAACCCTTAACACTCCCCCTCCCTCCTCTCGGCTCCGCTGTGCCTGAGCGACACATATATCGCTGCAGCAGCAGCAGCAGCGAGTGCTGCTTTTCTGTGTATACGTGTGCGATATCGTGCAATGGTGTGTGCGATGGTACACGCATATACTGCAGACACGCACACTTACGTTTTACAATGCCTTTGCGCTACTATAACTAATACCACGATACGGAGTTACGAGTTGGACGTCGTGTACGTTTGAGTGTGTGTGTGTGTGTGTGCAGATGTAAAGCTCGTTTTACGATAGTCCCATGTTTTTTGTTGTTGTTCCAGAGTTGAGAGATTGTTTATCGAGGAAAACCACGCACCTCGTCAAAAGTCCTATACCTGTTCTCGAGGACGAGCCTTTCGACTCGGAGCCCAAATAACATTGTATCAATCCTACATCCAAGGCAGCGCGTAGGTATCATCGTCTTCGTACGGGTAAAGCTACGTCTCCACCGAACTCAATATAGTAGCTTCGATTCGAGAATGATAATCTCCGTTTCTCTCTCTCTCTCTTTCTCTCTCCACTATGTCGTATAGCGATATCCTCCGGACGATACGATGCGGAATGCGCCTGGGCCAAAGCCGCCGCTGCTGCTGCTTCCCAAAGAGACTTTTTGGTTTTTCGGAAATATCGTGTAGCATAATTCACGAACAAACGGGACATCTCGGCTATCTTTCCTATCTACGAACGAGTTTCATAGGCCTCGATGAACGTTCACTCGATACATGTACTCTATAAAAAAACGTCGATAAAGCTCATCGATGTGCCGAGCTGCGAAATTAACTCTAATGACGCGTGTATAAATACACGTATGGGCATATCGTTCTCAGTGTGCAAATAGCTCAATGTAACGTACACACGCACACACACGGTGCGCCGCACAGAACTTCATATCGCGCGTAGCAGCATAGCTATATTTTCCGAGTCCGAAGCAGAGAGTAGGTAGCTGCTAGTGCTGTGCTGCGCGGCGTTATGGCCGTAGGTATATACAATATACTTCGCCGAAGTAAAAAGTCGAAGTTGCGGCGGTGCAGCATGAAGAATAGAATAACGAGAGAACCTCGGGATGCATATTATATACGTTGCGAGAGGTGCAGCTCGAGCTTCGAATATATATTATATTCTCTATGTGTTTCTGTGTCTGCGTGTGTGCAGAGCAACGCATCTTGCGCGGGATGCATTTCATACAATAATAATAATAATAGTATCATATCGCATACACAATGGTCAGTGCGGACACACTCACACACTCACACACGAGGCATATATATATGATAAAGCGTTAAATGGTCGATCTATTAATTACGTTGTTGCGTCGCAGCAGCGCAAAGTATGTGCCATGCACCTATCTCGTTCTCGCTTCTTCTCTCTCTCTCTCTCTCTCTCTCTCTCTCTGTCTCTCTTTCTCGTGACTATATAGGATATACTGTATCGCTACACTCACGAGTGCTGCTGCTGCTGCTGCTGCTTCAATATAACATGTTTTATAACTATATATCTTTCTTGCGTTTTCGCACGCTTGCGCACCTCGGCGTATCACGCTCGTAGTTCGTACGTGTGTGTGTCGATTCTCCTCGTATACACACATACACACACATATAGACAAGAAGAGAGAGAGAGAGAGAGAGAGAGAGAGAACAGTGCCGCAGACTTGTGTACTTGTAGGCCATATAATACTCGCTGCTGCTCCGCAATTCGACTTATCATCGTGTCTATAACATAGATCACACATGTATAAATTTGTATTATCTCTGCCTATATATGAGTGTCTCTGTGTGCGTTTGTGTGGGTGTGGGTGGATGCGGACGAGGTGCATATTGTACACAGAAATATAAACGTATACATTTATAAAGTGTACGAGGCACACAAAGTTCGGAGCTTCTCTTTCGTTCATGACAGGTCCTGTGCAGCAGGTCGACGCAGCGCATATGAATAATAATGCGCTTTTTTCTCGAAGCAATGAACGAACTTTTATGTAACACGCACAGTGTGGCCTTTTAATAAAAGAGAAAAATCTTATATTAGGAGCAGCCGCATACACGGCGTTTACTATATAGATACAAGTTTTTGCGACGGCTTTTGGGGCATCCTCTGCTGCTGCTGCCTATAATCTCTTTCTCTCTCGGATGTCTCTCTCTCTATCACGACGCGAATCCGAAGTTTATGTCAACCTCGAATATAAATGTATACCATGAATGTAAATTGACGGTTCCAAGCAGAAAACTCATAAACAGAGCGAATGAGGGGCTCTGTCCATGCTAGTCTGTGCACCATTGTTATTATTGCTGGGTATGCTATACACACGGGTCGCCCTAACTACGCTTCGTTTACGTTTTACATCCATACAGGGTAAACTGTCGGGCTCTTCAATTTATCTCCCCTCCACTTCTTTCACACTTATACAGAGAGACTGCAGGTATTATATATGGAGGCAGCGCGCTGGGATGCGAGTATAAATAGGCTCCGCTTCGTTGACAGAGTCCCTCATTGCTGGTCGGACGCGCGAACCGAGTGCACTGCACCGACTTACATTATATGTACTTATTTTCTCGATTCTCTGCGGTGCAGCAAGACTACTTTCTAACAACGCCAAGTTTTTTTTGTATATTTTTGTCGCACTCACCACACACAGCTCGAGGTTCATAATATACTCAATTAGGTATATAAATAACGCGACTCGTGACGCGTGTCGCTGCGCCTGATATGCATACGTTTGTTTGTTTGGTTTTTTGCGCGGCTTATTAGGATCTGAATTTTTTCGATAATTAAAGATGAACAAGGAATCGACTTCTTAATGACATTGACGTCCACAGATAGAAATAATTAGAGGCCTGATAGTTATTGTAATGCAGCAGAGTATATTTATTTTCATTTTTTGTTTGTCTCCATCGACTCTTAAACATGCACCGAATAGGTATACATGCTTACATACGGTTCGATACCGTGCGGTAGTGAGAGCTTCTTATAACTTTTTCTGCGCTTGACAGATATGTAATAACGTTATAAAATTAAGACTCGGAAATCTGCGGCGTTGCGCTCTCTCTCTCTCGGTACTTTGCACGCAATTTTCAAACATGAATTAATACGTAAAAACGTATACCTCGCTCACGCTCGTGTATTACATTATAACTGTGCGTGATTAACGTAGCTTTTTTTTTTATTTTTACAATCCATATATATACGTATCACGTGTATACATAATGAAGCTGCGCAAGCTTTCTTTCTTATCGCGAGCGAAATTCTCCCGCCCGCTCTGCGACGAGCACCTCCTATATACCTATACACATTACACATTATTTTAACCACCGCAGGGGTGGGTGGTGCGCAATGTAATTTTCCACTCTGATATTTCATATATTTTTAGCCGATTGACCCGATTGCGCGCAGTTCTATAGTGTATATATGGCATACAATAATAATAATAATAATAATAATAATAATAACAATAGGAGCACTACATAGCAGTCAGCTCGTGTCCTTAATTCTTCCTTCGTGCGAATTTTACATTATATATTAGGTGGAATCTTGAAAGACACAATTTTCAACTCCTGTTTTTTCTCGTTATATTATATTCGCGGACGCGACGCGTCGCTGAAATTTTCATTTAATATGCTAAGCGTCGCACGCGGTTTACGACCGTGTATTACCTAAACACGTGCATATCGTCGCCCCAGCGCAGGAAGGTATCTATTTCCAAGCTGCAGCAAGAAGGATACTTACTCGCGCGCAGAGGCAAAAAGGTATCTAACTCGAGCGCAGCGGCAAAAAGGTATCTAATTCGAGCGAGAAGCAAAAAAGTAGCTTATTCAAACGAAGTGGCAAGAAAGTTTTGACGCGCCGAATTTAGGTTGGCAACGCAGCCGTAAATGATAAAATTGTGCTTTGTATTAGAGCAAAAAAGAGAAAAAAACGATTGAGCTAGTGTAATGATTTTCATCCATTTGTAATGCGAGCAAACAAATCAATCTCACCATGATTTCGACTCAATTTGCCACTTATGGAGAACATTGTATGTTATGAAAGGAAAGTAGAAGTTATCGGCTTTACATAGCTTTGAATTAAATGTTGAATGTTGCATGTTGAAACAAAATTTTATCATTTACGGCTCCGTTGCCAACCTAAATTCGGCGCGTCAAAACTTTCTTGCCACTTCGTTTGAATAAGCTACTTTTTTGCTTCTCGCTCGAATTAGATACCTTTTTGCCGCTGCGCTCGAGATAGATACCTTTTTGCCTCTGCGCGCGAGTAAGTATCCTTCTTGCTACAGCTTGGAAATAGATACCTTCCTGCGCTGGGGCGACGATATAATATCGAGTGCGTCGTTTTTTATGTATATATTTTTTTTCCTGCTCGATGGCTTCAGGCGCTAAAGCTAGGTAATAGAAGTAAGCATATTTTCAGGTTTTTATTTATTTATTTTTTATTTAGATTAATTTAGATTTTTTTATGACTAATAAGCACCCGATCGTTCGAAGAAAAAAAATCTAATTGTGTATTGTGACCAGTCATCTATGGATTAAATACACTCTCGATAAACCATCGAGCTAGTTACTCGAACGATCGAAAAATCGATCGATGCTGTAAACGCAGCGAAGTAGGGGCGCCGCCTACGCCTACCCATGTATCATTGTGATTATTGCCGTGTATTTTCGTGCACACGAGCGACCCCTACCCCGCTGGATTCAAGTACAAACGCATTTTATAATCTTTGAACCAAATTGAATAATTTCCACTATTACGACACATGGCTCTAGTCACTTTTATTTCTCGTGGCTTTGTCCGCGCATTCACTTTCTTTATGGATAGACAGTGTGCGCGCGTGGACTGTGATGCAAGAGATTTTCGTGCAACGAGTGAAGATATTACAATTTTTTGTATAAAATTCAATTGTGATTTGTCGAGTTCGCAGCTTCCCATCGGTCAAGCATTTTATTTCCGGTTCAGTTCGCGAGCAAGACGAAAGAGATAATGATAAAACCGAGCCTGTCGCTTTACCGATAAATTCGGAAAAGTAAAAGAGCAAATTTTCAAAAGTTAACCATTCAATTCTACAATTAAAACCCTAGTGAATGAATGATGTAACTGTAGAATAAAATCCCACAAAGGAGTTAAACGCTCTTTTTTCATTTTTTTTCTCGCTATTCGCTCGGTTTGTATCTCTCTCGAGTTACACTCGTACGAGATATACTAGGTGCTCCGAGCGAGTCAAGTTTTTTTTTTTNCTTTTTTTCCTTTTTTTTTTTGTTTTTTTTTTTTTTTTTTTTTTTGGCTCACGCCAAGAGAAAATGATGCAGTACTTGAAAAGGGATTGCCGGATACATGTGGGAACGTTGCGAGCAGGAGATGAAAAATGATAGGTACATCCACTTCTACGAGTAAACAGTTGTGATGTCGAAAAATCGAATTTTCATAAATCCAATACGTAGTTCAGATTTTCGTTTCAGAATCTTATAGGTATGTCACCGTAACAAGATAAAAAGTAATACGGACAAGATAAGGGCGAATAAATGATGAAAAATGAGAGAATTGACTCGAGATAAAATTCGACTTTTTTCGCAATAAACAAATATTTTACTCGTTTCTAAATGACTCATCGATGCAAAATGTGAAAATAATCCCATTTTAATTATCACGTCTATAACTGTCATTGTCGATCAGCTGGCGACTACAGCCGCACGGATACCCGAGTTTATGTATATGTATTGTGTACAATCATCCCGGTCATTTTCCGAATTAACACATTTCCAAAGTATCACACACAGGCCCGAAAATTTTCTCTCTTTACAAACGATCGTACATACTTGACGAGATCAGTCGTAGTAGCAGCAGCAGTAAGTAAGTAGTAAGCTCGTCGCCTACTTCGTGCGTGTGTATACGTAAACACGTAACACACCGAGCGAGTGATCGCGTGTTGTAGCGTGTGTGTAGATCCGGCGCCGAAAAAATTTTGTGCCCTCGAGAAGAAGAAAATGAAGCGAAAGCTGCAGCAGTCCTCGGTGGACATCGCCATCGAGGCGACCAAGAGGATCAAGTACAACGACGATTCGGTGCTCCACAACAATAACAATAACAACGACGAAAAGAGCATCGGCAGGAGACAGCACAAGCGAAGCGCCGATCTAAAAATCGGCGCGATAATCGAGGAGGCCCGTAGGCAGCTGCAGAAGCAGCAGCGCTGGACCGGCAACAAGAGGAAGAAGATAGTCGTGGTGTCCAAGCGCACCGACAAAAAGTACGACTACGTGCTGCTGATGCTCAGGAAGCCGATCGCCAAGAAATTGAAGAGCAGCAGCAGGAGGAGATCGTTATTGTCGAATCGGCAGGCGGCGGCAGCGGGCCCAATCACGAGAGAGCGACTGCTCCGAGTCTACGCGAGCCTCAAGCAGCAGGCCTGGAGGACGGCGAGCGATCAGCGGGATCGATCGTTGTCGTATCAGCGAGTCTTGGCGCGTTTCTACGGCGAGAAGATCCAACCCACGAAAGATCGCTTCGACTGGATCTGCAATTGGATGCTGAAGCGAGCCGTAATGGATCGCGATCCGGGCCTCGTCGAGTGGATGGCTCGCTGTCCCCTGACGCGAATCGTCCCGCTGGATCAGACCTCGGGGACGACGACCGTCGTACACCTGGCCGCGGCCGAATCGACGCGCGACGTTATACCGGCGCGACTGTTGGAGCTGCTGCTGGCGCGCTGCGATCCGCGCGCGAATCCGGCCGATCCGCGCACCGGCCTGAGCCATCTGCACGTCGCGGCCTCGACGGGTAATTGCCGCTTGATCGGGGCTCTGTTGGACGCGGGCGCCGATCCGAATCTGCGGGTAGGTCCGCCGGGCACGACACCGCTGCACTGCGCCGTGAGGGAATTTCGCTGGGAGGCCGCGAGGCTGCTGCTGGCGAGGGGCGCCGATCCCAGCCTGGCCGACCGCGAGTGGGCGAGGACGCCGCTGCACTGCCTGTGCGCCCGCTTCGCCGAGCCGCTGCCGCCCCTGGAGGACGCGATGAAATTACGTATTTTAGGCAGGGCTTGCGAATTTTTGCACATTACTTTCGGATTTGATGGATGATTAAAAAATTAATCATTGATTCGACTCAGTTTTAATTGAGAATTAAAAAAGTAATTCCTGATTCAATTAGGCTTAATTAAGAATTACTCTCTAATTCTTAATTAAATCTTCAATTATTATTTAAAATGGAACAATTATATTATTCAGAAAGTTTAATTTTCGACGGAGTATTTTGGGTTAGTCGGGGCTTCGACACCCTGGACTAATTTTATTTGCCACCAGATTGAAAAGAGGTGTACTTACAGCAGACTTTTTACGCCAAAAAAATTATAGATAAAATTGCATCATTTCTAACGCGTTGGAAAATCTCTTAAACGCACTTTGAAAAAATTAATGAGAAACACGATGTAGGAAATATTCTCAGCTTTTGATCTAGACTATTTGAAAATTTTTAAAAAAACTGTCTTGCAGATACTTTATGTTGAAAGTTTGTTATTTGAATTTTCTGGAGAAAATAACAATTTTTCAGAAAATCTGAACTCACATTCAGAAAGATGAGAAAATTTCCAATCGGAACCGTATTTCACGTATTTTTTCTTAATCCATTTAGGGGGTTTCCGAAACAACCAGACAGAAATAAAGCTTTTCGAAGAATTTAATTGTTTTAAATTCAATTTTATTGAGATTCAATTAACAACAGATTTTTAATTCTTAATTAATCCTGAGTTTAATTAAAAATTGGTTTTTAATCATTAATTAAATCGACAAATCAATGTTTTTTTTTTATTAATAACTTTCAAGCCTTGAAATTTTAGGCGAACTGCTGGGCCATCCGACGGGTCCCCGACAGCTGGAGGCGCGAGATCGCCACGGCAACACGGCCCTCCACGAGTTGCTCGGCACACCGAGCCTCGGTCCACTGCACCACTACGGCCTGGCGATGCTGTTGGCGCGGGGCGCCCGGGTCAACGCGGCCAATCTCAATGGCTCCACGGCCCTGCACCAAGTCGTCAAGATAACGCGATTCAATCGGGAGAGCGGACAGCCCGAGGAGGAGGACTGCTCGTCGGGCATGGTCGGCTATCTGCTGAGCCTCGGGGCGGATACGGCGGCCCTCGACTCGAGACTGACGAGTCCGATGCAGCTGGCCTGCAACAGACTGAACTTCTGGGCGATGGACTCGCTGATGCAGGCGGGAGTCGTCGAGGACTGGACGGATTTTCGGCTGGATCTCGGCACGATAAAGAATCGGCCTTACCTGGACTTCTGCTTCAACGTGCTGGACCTGATGGAGCTGGCGCAGGTGCGAGGTCACCAGTGGGACGAGCGCCAGGAGTCGAGAGTGCTCGAGGCATTGCTGAGCCCCGAGCGACTCGAGGCCGGCTATCGCGAGCGCGTGTCCAGCGTGCTGCAATTGGGCAGCGAGCGCGAGATCAGGGCCTACTTCGACGCGCGAGCCCGCGAGATCCAGGAGCTGGGCGATCGCGACCCGCCCACCAGGTCGTACTTGACCGGCCGCGTGCTGCGGGCCATCCACGTGCCCATCGGTCTGCACAGCTTCGGCCTCAAGATGCCCCAGCGCGTCTATCGCTACCTCGTCGACCTCTTCAATCGTTTGCAGTCGGGGCCGGATCGCGTGGAATTTCTGCGCGACGACATCGCCGCGCTCAACACGGAGATGGAGTACACGAAGAACGTGCCGATCGGCGACGGCCGCAGACTGCACGAGCTGCTGGGCCTGGCGCCCGAGGAGGGCATCGAGCCGCGCCACATCGCCTGGCTGGATCATCCCTGCGCCCAGGAGGTGCTGAGGAAGCGCATCTTCTACACCATGTATCCCAGGTCCGGGGGCTACATCGAGGCCCACGTGGCCAAGTGTCTGCTCAAGCGTTTCGCCGCGAGGCTGGGCGCGAGGCTCCTGGGCCTCTTGGCGCCCTATCGTGGACTGCCCGACTTGGTGTGTCGCGAGATAGTCGGCCACCTCGCGCCCGAGGATATACTGAACGTGGCCAGAGCCACCAAACACTTCCTTTGAGTGCTTTTTTTTTGTGAATAATTTTGTATATGTTGCATGATACACAAATTATTGTACAATGCGATGATATAAGTACGAAAAAAGAAACAAAATAATGATATTAAAATTGGGGAAATTTTTAATATCATTATTATTATTGTTATTAGTTATAAAAGCCTGATGTTATCTTTTGTACGAATGGACAGTTTGTAGTATAAGCTTTGAGATGCGTATATGTATAATCTCGGTGTATCATATACGCCTTCGTCAAGTCGATAGGTTCAAAGTGAGAAGGGGTCAATAAAGGGGCTATAGCATTTTTTTCATAATGATGAAAAGATCGCGTAATCCCCCCGTTTTTACTATAAATTTTGTACATTATATATATGCGCGTGCGTTGGTTGATGATTGATTGATATATATATGTTAAAAAATACAACGTTTCTTTCGAATCTGAGTCGAAATAAATTGAATTTTTATAACAATTGTAATGTCGTTTATTTTATTTTATTTTTTTTTTCTAATCGAACTCATTACAATTTTTACACGTACAGTTTTTGTTTTCATCTGGAATGACAAGAAATAAAATTGCGAGGGAGGAGAGAGAAAATTATTCGAGTGTATAAAAATAAGTAATGAAAGCACTTGACGCGTGTCTACGAATCTAATCGCTAAAAGACGGGTAATCTCTCCGATTCGGTATTAATTATTGCGTAAATCGAAATTTTACGCTTACAAATGGCAACACATGGAAAATATATAAACAATATACATTCATCTGTCATTATCTCTATAGAAATTATAAATATTGCCTAAGTCTTATCTAGGCCAAGATAATCGATTCTTTACATTTTTTTTTTGTTTACGTCATAAACGAATGAAAAAAAAAAAAAAAATTGTTCACAATGTCCTCGCACTTCCTACAGCACTTTTAATTTGAATAATCAGAAGACAGAGCGTCGATCTACAATCGGAGGAAGCTACAGGTGTCGAGTATATGAGTATATAATTATGATTTATCTTATACGAATACGCGTCTCAACATTGGCGCCTTTTTTTCTACTGAATGCTAAGATATAATATAATATTTATGCTCTAGACGAGTAAATAATTTATTTGTTTTTTTTTTCTTACATAAATCTCTAAGTTCTGCAATGAATTCAGCGCGGTTATAACGTTGTCCTATGTACAGTAGCTTTATTTACAAAAAAATTTCTGCACGCACCACCCTTACTTTGTTCGAATCTAAAATTTCGTTTTTTAATAAAAAGAGAACCTATCTTTGTGCACGTTCATAATACTTTTTCTTCTTGGCCGAAGTACACCACCACAGACCTAGATTACGGTGTACCTCGGTTACAGGTATATATTTATTGAATACTGGAAAAATCATCAACTCGAGTGTATATACTTGCATATCGTAACATTTCTTCTTCTTCTTTCTTTTTTTTTTTGACAAAAACTTTTAGCTAGATGTCGATAATCATTTGAAAAGTTCGTAAGGTACTTCAGAGTTATGTTTCTTTTAGTGATTGTTTTTCTCCGTTAAATCAACAGAAAAATTCTTACAATACAATTCTACGCTCTTGAAACACAATTCACTTACAGCGACTATCTATAATCTACGTGTTAAGCGTGTTTCGTGTCATTTGATTATTTTTAAAATTCCTTGAGTCTCTCCATTCAATTTACAGCTATAAAATATACGATAATGTTTTCGAGTCAACGCGTTTGCACGGTACCTATCGAAAATCTGTTTAATTGAAAAAATGCAAATCAATGATCTGGCGAAAAAAAAAATTCTCGTTTACAATTCATAGAGCAATATTGTGCACTGACAGTCGTAATATCACAATCAGAAAATATATCACTATTTTTTATTAACAGTGCTTGAATCAGTCAGTTTTCAATGATTATTATCCGTAGTATTTTTTTGCAATTAGTTGAACGTTAGCAGTCAAAAAACTTGGCTATTCCTCGGTACGTATACATATAGAAAATTCTACTTTGCAAATATCATAATAGCCTATCTTGGAGAACCGGAAGATTACAATGATTGAGTTGAGTTGTTTTTCTTTTTTTCTTGACTAAGTCATATCCAAGCTCATTCGAGAAGTGTTAACGTAACGAGTTTTTTTTTGTCTTTATACATTTAGCTACGATTGGGACCTTTAGCACGCTGATCCTCCATACGACCGGCTTGCAGCCTTTGAATGAGATTGAAGAGATCCTCTTCGGGCACCGTCGCGTTGGCCGATGAGGCGTTTTCATTGTTCTGGTGGTGAGACTCCTGTTCGTCGACGTCGTTGAGAACCGGACAGTTCGGCAGTGGGCTGCGTTGATCCTCCAGTCGGGAGCTTTGGCACCTGGCTAACATCTCGAGGAAAGCGTCGTCTTCGGATGGATTGTTTTCTCGATTTCGATTCGTGTTGAGCCCGGGCAGATAGGGTAACGTCACGCGCTGCTCGTCCATTCGTTTGCTCTGCATGCCGGCGATGAGTTGCATGAGGTCTTCCTCGTCTTTTTCGGTAGGATTATTCTGGTTGGCGTTTCTGTTGTTTTCGCTCGCTCGGTTGAGGCGAAGATCGCATCGCTGATCGTCCATACGTCCGGACTGGCACCTGGATAGAAGATCGAAGAAGTTGTCTTCGTCGTCCTCTTTTTTTTCTTCTGCTTGAGGATTGTTTCCACCTTTGATACGGAAGGGCTCGTTTGTTTCTTTAATTTTGCCTTTGGCATCCGGAGTTAATTTCATTAGGTCTAGATTATCCATACTTTTTCTCCTTAGTCTATATCTGCCTGGAGAGGAAGAGTTGATGTTTGTTGTAGCGGCATTAAGTAAATTTTTCTTGTCATCATCTACTTTTTCGATGCCCAGTACTTTCTGTAAGTCAACAACATTCATTTGAGCTGTAGCTTGGCCCATTGTATCACCTAGTTCTTTGGATATAGAAAGATGCTGTTTGGCATAATATAATGCTTGCTCGTTGTTGCCCATAGCTGAGTATGCATTACCTAACGACCAACAAGCACGACCTTCACCAACTCGGTCCTTCAATTGCTGTGCTATGAGTAGATGACGTAGATGATATTCTATGGCTGCAGGATAATCTCTTAATAAAGTGTAAGTATTTCCAAGAGAATAGCATGCTTGGGCTTCAAAAGCTTGGTCACCGAGCTCTTGAGCCAGAACAAGGGTACGTCTGTAATGTTGAGCTGCTTTCTCAAATTCACCCAAAAAAATGTGAGAATTGCCAAGATTACTGTTGGCTCTTCTCTCTGCAGCTTTTTCACCAAATTCGCGAGCAATTTTAAGTCTTTCATTATGATAGAAAATAGCTTTTTGAAAGTCACCCAAGAGGTAATAAGTATTACCAAGATTGCCACATGCTCTACCCTGAGCTGCGGAATCACCTAATTCTTTCATCAGCTCGAGGTTTTCTTGATAGTACTTTACAGCTTGCTGCAAGCACTCCTTAACTTCTTGAGAGTATTCACCTGGACCTTGGTGTCCTATTCTGCCATGCTGTTTGCCTTTTGCATGGTAAACATTACCAAGATTGTACAATGCCCGACCTTCGCTAAGCTTGTCACCAATCTCACGTGAAATCTCCAAATGACGTTTACAACAGATCATAGCTTCATCAAACTTGCCCATGACTTTCAATGTGTTACCTAAATTGCCACTAGATTTGGCTTCACCAAGTTTATCACCCATAGATCTGGCTAAAGTAAGGTCATGCTTGTGGTATTGCATAGCTGATACATAATCGCCGAGGTAGAAATAAGCGTTGCCTAGCTGGCTGTAAATGGCACTGAGTGTACGCAGGTCATCTGTACCAGCTTGTATGGCTGCTTGGAAGAATGCAACTCCAGACCTGCAATCACCGGCTTTGCATAAACTTTCACCCTCCAGGGCTAATTCCAGACACATATTTGTATCACTGCTGCTCGATTGGGCCTGAACAGGCAGAGCCTCAGAATTTGCCTTTGACGACATGCTTGGGAACTTATACAACCTATAAAGAATAAATATTATGAGATAAGTGTTCATTACCACTGGTTTATTAGATTATTCAATGTACTCACTGAGTCAATTGAATGACAATGATTTCTTTCTAATATCTTGAACTCTATGAAATTGCACTAGCACCAAGTTTACAGCACAAATGTAATCAAGTTGTTGAAATACCTATAATCAGAAAAATATTATTTACTACTTCTTGTCAAGAAAACTATTAACACTTACAATAAGGTAAACAAACAAAAATTAGTATATAAAGTGTTTAATCAAGCGAAATATCAACAACGACTGCGTTTAATTGCGTCTGAAAATTTGTGCATCTCGACAAACAGCAACAGCAACGCTCAACAACCACTTGTCACCCCTGCATGTGTACGACCACTGACCTACATCCTCTGCAAACTCGTCTATATGCAAGCATAATACAGAGCTATCCAGCGAAATTACTACTGAACGAGGAAAATAATTTTCTATCTCAATGGCACTGCGTGATACGCATCTATTTGTTTATTAAAACTTGCACACACACACACACACACACACACACACACACACACACACACACACACACACATTGAGAAACCCGCGCAAATCAACTCACCATGCACCACGCAGTCGGTGTGTAGGGGGATTTGAATAAAAATTGGCGCTTAGAACGCCGTGCATTGATGATGCGACTTACACGACAATGTTTTCTTCTCTCTCTCTTTTAGATCTTTCAAACAGACCCAGAAGACGATGTTTTGTTTTTTCAAAGGACGGCAGCTTCCAGGATGATCGAACTGCAGCTCCACCCTTTTGGAATAATATATATATGCCTCGGCGAGAGTGAACGAGAGGCAGGCAGGCAGGCAGAGAGGGCGGATATACTTATTTATATTGTGTAAGCACAAACACACTCACTCACGCACAAACGAACGTATAGAACGAGAGAAGTGCAATTCCTCAGGACTGCTGCTGCTGCTGCTGCTGTGTATATTACGAGTGAGTCATTAACCCTCCCGCGCGCGCGTTAACGATAAAAGTTCTCGCAGTTCTGCTGGTTGGGGCATATATATATAGTATATACGCACATACATCTGGCAGGCAGCACATGCACACATACACATACGATAAATGTCGAGAGTATATAGTAACTTTGTGTGGGTGCAGAGTCGACGTGTGTGGAATCACTCGGAGTCTGTCCAAGTGTCCGTTATATATTTTAACACAAAAAAGTCCGAACGTTAGGATTTTACTGCGCGCGCGCGCTCACGCTCACGGCTCTCCTGCGAATTCATGAATGCAAACTAAAATGTATATGTACATAAGTATTGACGGTTGCTGCTGCGGCAGTTCGCGTTTGTATCGACGAGATTCGGGCATAATATATTTACTGTTGACATGGCAGTTATGTGTCGGCGAGATGTTTATTTAGAATGTACACCCGCCGAGTTCAATACTCGGACTTCGAAAATTTGCGATACAATTTCACGATAGGTGGTCTGTACCCCACAGAGTCGAAAAATGTGTTTTATTTATGTATTTTTTTCTAAATCGAATATCGAAAAACGGCTCTATGGAAACCTTCATTTTGTTGCTCTCAATAGCTGGTAAAAATTTTAGCTCATTCCACCGACCAGATTTCCCGGAAAACGTGTTTGAAATTTACACCCGTTTTCTCGGCTTGAAATTTTCAAACACGTTTTCCGGGAAATTAGCTAAAATTTTTACCAGCTATTGAGAGCAACAAAATGAATGTTCCCACTGAGCCGTTGTTCGATACTCGCCGCTGCACCTCACCGCCAAGTACCGACGAGTTCAAGTCCTACGAGTCTTACTGGAGTACACTGGAGCAGAATCCGAATAAACGCGACAACGAGCAATCGACTGCTCTCCATTCGACTGATCGCGCTTCAAAAATGAAGTAAAAAATTTGAAAGGCATTATGGCGAAGGAAGACATCTCGCTGTATCGACTTTGCCAAATGAGTCATCGTCAGGGTTATAGTACCGTCTTTAGGGGCGGGCCAAGTGGGCCCGAGCCCAGGGGCGCCAAAGGGTCAGGGGGCGCCATGAAGATAGATTTGGTAGAAAGTAACCCAAGTAACCAAATCGACAAGGATCCCACTAAATTAGAACGAAATGAAATGTAAAATATTTGATTTTTATAATTTTCTTTTATTATTGATTAGCTTACAGAATTTTTTTTCTGGATTTTTTCGCAGAAAAATTAGAAATAGTGTCATTAAAATCTATTTCTTCTAATAGATCGGATTCTATGCACATTAGTGATAAGCTATTCAATCTTGATTGAGTCATAGTACTTCTTCGTTCATTTTTAATTAGTTTCAACGTTGAAAATGAACGTTCTCCGCTACAATTAGTGATCATCAAACTTAAAAATATTCTTAAACTAATTTCTATGTTAGGGACAGTAGAGCTGAGACAGTCAGTTTTAATTTGTGCATATAAATCGGGTATGAAAAGCGTTTCATTCTTTCTAGTTACGCGAATATAATGTTTAAAATTTAAGCACTCTGAAGTTAAATCTTTCACAGAAATATCTTTATCATACTTATTTGCAAGATTTTCACATGCGTTTTCAATATCTTCATCACTCATATCTGGAAGTGCAGTGAAAAATTTAAAATTATTATGAACGTTTTCATACGCACATGTTCTGGTATTTAAATGTTGACATAGAGAATCAATTATGAGGTAAAAAACCTCGATTTTCCAATGATCTTTTCCGGAAAACTTAGTACCTTTAGAAGACCCTTCGAAACGTGTAATTTTAATACTCCTGGTTCGTTCTCGTACTGTGGTTTCGATGTCGATCTCTGCTTCTTTAATAAAATTGTTCGCTTTTGTCCAATAATCCTCAAACTTTTCTCTTAAATTTAATAAATATAGTTCCAAGGATTTTAAAAGACTGACAACAACGTGTAAATCTGTATTTTCTTTTTGCAAACTTTTGCTTGTGTCATTGATACGAAGCACAATGTCGTACCAAACAACTGTCATGAATACACTTTCAAATTTTTTCATTTTTTTTAAAGTGATCTAGCTTCAGATTGGGTATCTGTTGTTTGAGTTTTTTCCTCGCGAATATAATCAAGAGCTGTGAAGATATTTTCGTAGCTCGCGTAGAGTGCAGATATGGCATCTGTAATGACCCAGTCACAAGGGTCATAGCATCCCTACGAGTAGATAAAACACCGGGGCAGCAAACCAGCCCGGTGCAACACCAAGTCCCGAACGGACATGCTAGTGTACGGCCGCACATATACACCGCGGCACGTAATTGTATGAGCGCGCATACAGATAAGTACAACGAACGTCAGTGCGCGCCTGCACACGTACACCACGGCGCGCACCGATGTAAGTGCGCACACGGACAGAGCCGTGAACGCTAGTGTGCGACTGCACACGTACACCGCAGCGCGCACTGGTGTGAGTGCGCACACGGACAGAGCCGTGAACGCTAGTGTGCGACGGCACACGTACACCGCAGCACGCACTGGTGTGAGTGCACACACGGATAGAGCAGCAACGTTAGTGTGCGCCCACTCACGTACGCCGCGGTACGCACTGGTGTGAGTGCGCACACGCGTGGAGCGGCAAGAGCTTGTGAGAAGCATAGCTCGCGCTTGCAAGGTACAAGTCGAAATTTATGATGCCTCCGTCGCCAAAAAGGCGATGGGATAACCAGCTCGGGCAGGAAACGGGATGTTGGCAAAAATCAGGTCACAACTTGCGAGCAAAGAAACTAAGGAAACGGCTCAAGCATCCGCTAAAAATCCCAGACACGACGGATGGGAAAAAACGCGCAGCCCGCAAGCTCTAGAGGACACATAAAGTTCACGGTGACCCTAGCTCAAACAAAGAGGGTACGGCAGCAACAAACAGTATATAAACCGAGACTCAGGGAGTCTCGGGGCCAGTTATCGTTCTCGGTTCAAAGCGTATACATCGACGCTCGTCGGCTCAGTGTTCATTCTCGGTTCGAAGCGCGCACGTCGACGCTCGGTCTTCACGTACATCTTTACCTCTCGAGTCAAAGTTCGCCGTTTACTTGAAAGCCAGCCTGTTGCTCAGCTCCGCAGATAAAATCAGTGCGAGTTAGTAATACGAAAAGTACGCGAGCCCGTGCAGCTGCAACCACCGACGCCGCCCAGCACGCTGACACCGTGCCGGCTTTATCGATACCGAGAACACCCTCACCGACACCGAGGACACCCTCATCGACGCCGATCTCCTCGACGCCGATCTCGCCGACGCCGATCGCCCTCGCCGACGCCGCACCAGCCGAGGCCAGACCGTCTCAGGCCCGCCCTACAACAGACAGCACACCGACGCCTTCAGCCACCGCACCGATCGTCGTCGCCGAAGATAAGAACACCGGTACATAGTAAGCAACATTTATGTAACTAGGGTTAAGGTTAAATAAACAGTCTCTTGTGAAATTCTGTGTTATCCTTCCTTCATCTCACCCTACCCCAGAGACAAACGCGAGTAGAGTCGAGTCATTAGCTTTCAGTCAGCTGGCATATTTTATTGATAATAAATAGATGGTGGCAAACAAGCCATCACACATCAAATCTAGCTGACCATCTAGTGTTCGACAACATTTTAACGACTTTCTGTTTTGGTTCCAAAGCTTCTGTTAATTTATTCCATCTGTGAGGCGATGCCGAAAAAAAGGTATAAATATTTTGTACAAAATAAAAATATGCAGTAGCTTCTGAAACACACTCAGCTGCTTTTTCACCAACTAAATTCAACGAGTCAGCAGCACGTGGCATATAATCAGCATATTTATTCACCTGTTTTAATCTAGCTTGCAAACCTTTATAAATGCCTGACATATTTGAGGCATAATCGTAGGATTGGCCTCTGCAATCATTAATGTCTATATCATTGGTACTTAGAAAGTCTGTTACAACTTCTGTCAAGTATTCAGCTTTGTGTCCTTCAATGGGAATAAACATCAAAAAACGTTCAATTGGTCCTTCTTCACTCACATAACGGAGAATGAAAGTTAATTGATCGGTATGGGTAATATCTGGCGTTGAATCCACCGAAATAGAAAAATATTTTGATTTTTTCAACTCATTAATTATACGACTAAGAACTCTTTTTCCGATAATTTCAATAAATTCCTCGCAAATATTGGCTGACAGATATGATGTTGAACCTTGCCCTTGATTTCCATATACTTCGATATGTTCTTTTATGAAAGTGTCATAATTGCTCAAAAGTTCAACTTCTGAGCGTTGACCTGGACCGTGTTACCGACTTGGTCGTTAATGGCGAAAAATGTTTCCACGAACTCACCGTCGTCGGCGTCGTCGAATGGCTCGCTAATGATGTGCAACGGGGCATCTCCATTCTGGTTCCACAAATTTGGATTCGCGCCGCATCTAAGCAGCAATTCGGCTACTCTCTTATAATTGTTGATCAGACTCAGGTGGAGCGGTGTCTCGGAATATCTCGCGTTTCTTGTCTCTTGAGAGAAGCAGTTGGGATCTTGTCCGAGTTCAAGAAATCTTTCGACGATGCTGTAGAGGCCATATTGACAGGCTATATGGAAATATGTACATCCATCCTCGTCGATGTAATTGACGTCGAATCTGTTGTATATTTTGAATAAACTATATACGGCGACACTTCCGTGCCGAGCTGCTTGATGTATCGGTGTCGTGCGATGCAACAGTGGCTTGCCCGATTGGTCGAAGCCGGGCTCGTCTTTGTAGCCGCTGCGAGCCACGAAATCAATGAAACGTTGCCCTGGTGTCTCCTCGATTTTGTCTTCATCTGCGTCCGTGACCGATTCCAACAGAAGCCAATTAATCACTTCTTTCCGGAAAAAGGCTTGGAGATTCAAAAGTTGACCTTTCCAGTTTTTTACCACGGCATCGAGTTGATGAAAATTTGGGTCTATCTCGTGAAGTCTCCCACGCGACATCTTTCGACATGTACCCAAAAACTTCTAATAGTTTACTGCTATTATAGCTCACACTGAACTCGTTTTTCGACATGTTTTGTTGTATGTATTGTAGTGAGCCGTGTCGCCGCTAGGTGGCACGGAGTAAAAGTGCGGTTCACGCAAGTGAGATTGTTAAGTCTGGGCGTTATATAGACCCGAGAAAGACTTGTATCTTCGGAAGCCTCGAGAGAGGCGAAAGAGAGGTGGATTAATAAACAGAGTTCTTTGAAAAGGGAATCTCAACTAATTATTTCACCTCCCTCCCATTCACCATCCCCTCCTAGCCGGGACCCCGCAGGAGTTTCTGTAGCAGCGCAAGACGGGCGGACGACTCAGCAGCGATCCAGCGAGCAACGAGCAAGGAGATCGAGAGTCGACCCGGTGCCTCACCTACAGCAGTTTATATGCACTAATGTAGGCTAAAACAATAAAAAACACTGAAACTTAAAAATTTCAATTTTTTCACTAATTGAAAATTTTTCACTAATTGACCCGGCGATGTCTTTTACGTTGTAGATTCGTAACTCGAGCGAAGAAGTACGATAATTCGTTCAGAGACCAAGTTCGATAATCGTTCGCAAGTCAATTGGGCAGATCTACGATGTTGCTCGGTCGGTCGCTCAAGAACGAGTCATAGTCAGATCGCCTTCGCCGCTACTTTTATAGCTGTGGCTCTGAGGTGAAAGGAAGGGGAAAAGAGAGAGAACTAGATACATAGCGATTAAATAGAATGTTAGAAGACTCCAGATAAAACTGTACGATTTTCAAGGAATACCCAGGTCAATCAATCAATCACGTATGACGGATTTATTGTACTTAGAAACAACAGGAAACGACTGGAACATATTTTTCGAGATCAAACTATCCAGTTTCACATTGAAAATATCGTCATGTGCACGTGCGTATTCGATAACGACGAGGAGCATCGAGATAAAACTGTTGGCGACAACTAGGTGTCACCCTAGTGGGGAGCAGGCCGAGTGTGCGTGGGGCGAGAGAGCGCGCTGTCCGGTGTAAGGATCCGACCGCGTGTTATATAATTACTATGCGAGGTGCTTGGATACTATCCGTATTTTATCCGTATTTTATCCGTATTAATCCGTATCTAACGAACTGAATCAGCCAAAAATTAAATAATTTTTAATATTTGAATTGTTTAGCCGAGATCCTGAACAAAAACGTAAAAAGAACTTATTAGGCAAATCTTTTTACAACGTTTAATATCGAAGGTTGGAAAACAACCTAACCAAAACCGCAGTCATACCCACATTTATTCTATGGGGGTAAAATATATGTAGATTGTGACCTCGCGATCTCTACTTTAAGAAACCATGGTTGCTTTTGTGGAACAATATTTATTTCTTAACAAGATGGCAGCTTGAATAAAAATATCGACTTTCAAATTCCTTCATTTTTCATCTTAAACTATTGAGTTTAGGAAAAAAGTTTATAGAACAAAAAAGTCTTAAAATTGTCCAAAGGAAACCCTCAAATTTTTTCCCAAAATCACTTCTAAAAATTCTGAAGTAATTCAGATATTTTTTTTGATTAATTCTAAAACTTTTTTGTCCTATAAACTTTTCCTAAAATCAATATTTTTCAAGATAAAAATGTAACAATAATTTTTGCGATGTTAAAAAAAATAATTTTTAGCCGAATGGTGGTTTATATCGAATGTAAAGCATCTGAATGGTTAAGGGCCCGCTATACACACTCAGTCGGTAACACCAGGATATCAAGCAATTTATATCTGAAAAGTTGAGACTGTATTCTCGAGTGGACGCACATCGAGGAGCGCGTGTCGCGCTCCACCTGGCAAGTATGACAGGAACTAAGTGACGACACGCCGCTACTCATATATAGCCCATACCTTCCCGCAGACTTTCTTTTCGCTCTCATTTGAATTTGATAAGAGTTATCAAAAATCTGATAAGCCCATCAGATTCCTTGGAAAAAATCCTATCGATATGAGGTATTCGAATTTTCGAAAAGTTCACGACTTTCGATAAAAACAACATTATGAAAGTGAGAAGCATAAAAAATGTTAACACCTAAAAAATGTTAACACCTCATACGCATTGCCTTTGTGTGTTGTGTATACATATACGTGCTGTCGCGTATATATGTCGCATATATCGAAGATTCTCCTAGAAGTCGCGGTGCTTTCGCCCGAATATCACCCCGGGCGACTCGCTCGACGCACTAGGTCGAGTCCTGTACTCGACGATGACTTTCTCCGGGAAGTCGCGATGTATTCACACGAATATCGTCCCGGGCAGATCGCTCGACGCACTAGGTCGAGATCAGTACTTGACGATGATTTTCTCCGGGAAGTCGCTGTGTTTTCGCACGAATATCATCCCGGGTGTCTCACTCGACGCACTAGGTCGAGTCCTGTACTCGATGATGACTTTCTCCGGGAAGTCGCGATGTATTCACACGAATATCGTCCCGGGCAGATCGCTCCACGCACTAGGTCGAGATCAGTACTTGACGATGACTTTTTCCGGGAAGTCGCTGTGTTTTCGCACGAATATCGTCCCGGGTGCCTCGCTCGACGCACTAGGTCGAGATCAGTACTCGACGATGACTTTCTCC
>NW_019641603.1:0-37893 GCF_000599845.2 Trichogramma pretiosum | reverse complement strand
ATTTGATCGAGACGGCCGGGCAAGTAGAGTCATAAGTAAGGTTTTTTTACATACCACTGTTACCTTTGCATGATCGCATGAGAGTATCATTTCAGTTATCACTGTATATAATTGAATAATTACTATCAATTCTAACAATTATACTTTGCATTGTGGTTATCGGTTGAGAAATAAAAATGTTAGTTTGCTTGAATATTTGTCGGAATGTATTTGATTTCAATAATATGTGAATGTGATTGATTATTGAATCTAACAGTTACTATTAATGTCAACAGTCATATGATTAGTTATTGAATTATTTTATCACAAACTTTGCATCATGGTTATAGTTTGAGAGAAAACATTTTTAGTTTGCTTGAATACTTGTCGGAATGTATTGGATTTCATTACTATCATAGCTAAGTAATTAATCATTAACAATTTTAAATTAGAAGTTTCATAAATAAGAGAAAGAATTTTAAAGTTAGATTAAAATTATAAGGATCAGACTGTCATACTTGCCCCTATTTAAACTTTTGAAAAAAGTATTAAAAAGGTTTTGAGTTATTCTATTATAAACATTTCAGTAGGATAACAGATTAAAACAAAAAATTGTTAGTTTGATCAATACTTGACGGAATTTATTAGATTTCAATAATATCATAGCCAAGAAATTGATTATCATTTACGAGATGAGATTACCAATTGAATAGTTTAGAAACATAAGGTAGCACAAAAAAATATGCGGATTTCTAATACACTTATTAACATTGTGGTCGAGTTTCATCCAATTTCATCCATTATTGAAGAAGAAAATAAAAACTACGAATAATCATGTTCTATAAATATTCGTAGGTTAACGAGATACGTTGTTTTCGTTTTTCTTCTTCAATAATGGATGAAATTGGATGAAACTCGACCACAATGTTAATAAGTGTATTAGAAATGTGCGTCCACTCGAGAATTGGCGAATGACACTCTCAATTTTTCAGATTTAACATAAATTGCTTGATATCCTGGTGTTACCAACTGAGTATGTATAGCGGGCCCTTAAGGTATTACACCGGTAAAAGTGACTTTCATACGATTTTCTTGATTGAAATAATATTATAGCTGACTCTTTGAAATTCGCGATATCAATAATTAATCCAATCTTTAAAATGTAATCCAACAAATTGGAATTATTTTATAAGTAATTTTTTGGCGTGCTTTTATAATCATATGCATGTATATTCTCGACAGAATTTCCAATTCAATCCATTGTAACGGATAATATATCCGTTACTCTCTCTCTCCCGCTCATGAGGCAAAGGCCCAAATATAATATATACAATACTATTTATTAATTATTTTGCTACTTATCACACCTCAAAGGCAGATTGCATCGAGGCAGACGCGCCTAACAACTATGTCGCCTTCCGTGCGACGGGCCGAGTGCGGCCGACTGACACTGAGAGGGGGAAAAAGAGAGAATTCGGAGCGGCTCACGGACCGTACGTCGCGACCGAGAGCCGACTGCTATTCCGTCAATTGGCACGTGTGCACGCAATCGATTTGATACGCGAGTAAATTCACTTGATGGTAACTGCGTTTTCTCCACAAAAAGTGATTCGAGCCCTTATACAAATTCGGTTAATTAGTGCCGTTCTATTGTTCTGTGAGCCCAAAGAATTTCCGATTGTGGAACGTGGGTCCGACGCCGAAATAGAGTTCAGACTCCAGTCGATGAGTACCTGTGTATCGATCACGCGGCCATTAAATCTCTCTCTCACCTCCAGCCCGTTTACGCTCGGTTCGGCGGAGGCCCACTCGTAATCTGTGCTGCCGGCCTACGGACCCAATTCTATTTCAATTATATTTCAACCTAGTTTAAGTACTTCCAATAAATCATTATCCATTTAAACCTAATCCAGCCAGTGTCTACGAGTGGTTATTTCCGCCCAACCCTACAGCGTGCCTGTGTGTGTGAGTGCATGTACAGTAAAACTTCGATAATTCGAACTTCGATAATTCGAACTTCGATAATTCGAACTTCGATAATTCGAAGTTCTCGATAATTCGAATTGAAGCTCAGTTTTTAGCGTTTATTCGATGTAAATTCAATGTTAATTTTCCTCGATAATTCGAACCATATTATAATTCGAAATTTTGATAATTTGAAATGAAATTTTGCATTTAGAGTCTAGATACCATATAAATTTACTTCGATAATTCGAAATGATGTTGAGTTCAATCAATTATGCGGAGAAGTGGTAGTGTGAACGATGAATCGGCCGCTGCTTGTATGACATCGCTCGATCCAATTTTAAAAGAATACGAGCCAAGAAATATTTTTAATGCAGATGAAACAGGATTGTTTTACAAGTGCCTTCCATCAAAAACGTATGATTTCAAAGGTCAACCATATTTTGATGGTAGACACAGTAAAGAGCGAAGTGAAAAACTTTCGTTGCTAACGATTGGCAAAACAGCCAATCCCCAGTGTTTTTAAATTGGCATAGTAAAGCCTATAGAATACACCTTGAACAAAAAAAACTAGAAACATTTTTACAGAAAAGAAATTGCGATGAAGAAGTTTCTGATGGTTTATTTTTTGAAATGCAAAAAGTTGAATCCTTTTCTTATAAAAAAAAACAAAAGCTGTTAGTTCAATCTAAAATGACTTCTTATTAGAGAATTGTGTTTACATATTAAATAAATAAAAATACCAGCGTTTTTCTGTAATTCGAAATTTATTCAATTTGGCCTCTTTTTTACTTTGTTAATTCGAACTTCATTAATTCGAAATTCTCGATAATTCGAAAGTACAGCCTGTATTTAGGATTTCGAATTATCGAAGTTTTACTGTATTGTAATTAGCTTACGTGGTAATATTCCGAACCCCCCGTGAAGCCCAGCATTACACCATTCAACTGAACATTTAAATAATATTGATACGAATTTTAATAATTGACGTTATATTTCTGATTTCATTTCTATCATAGAAATGTTCAATAAAAATTGTTAAAAATTGTTGAAATTGTTTATTATTTAATAGACAGTTATAAATTCAAAAATATAATTTTAGATCTGTACTATGAACATTTTTCCATCGAGTTACCAAAAAATTGCAATTTACACTTTTTTAGACTCATATTTAAAACGTTCATGGCTATACTATGGTATTGAAACGTATTATTCAATAGACGGTTTTAAACTTACAAGTACAATTTTAGATTTGTACTTAAAAAAATTACATTATGTTTAATATGATTTTTTCCAGCAGGGATTTATCTGGCGTTTCTTGGGGAGGTTTGTGGTTAAAAAAATTCTAGATTTTAATTACTTTTGTTCATTTAATATGTTGCTAATGATATTCAAACATTTCAACTACCACTGTCATAGTTAAATTGAAGTTATTCGAGTGATGTTGAGAAAATACACATGAAGCTATGTATTATGCGGTTTTGGCTTTCCAGAAAAATATGCAGATTATGCAGCATGGTCCATACAGATTTTTCTAATTTGAAATGACGGCCGAATCAAATTTCATAATATCCATCAATGGTTCATAAACGTTTTTCTTTGCTTGCTTTCCCCACAAAAAGTCAACATGAAAAAAAGGATGGAAGTCAATAACGATATCTTGCACGCCTCGCAATTTTTTCCTCAAAAGATATGCATCCTGAAATGAATAGTTGAATTATCATTAATCGTATCATTATTTACGCTAACAAGTTAGAGAAGCCTCCGGGCTAAAAATATTTCTTGAATATTTCTAGTATTTTATAGTTTCACTTTAGTTGTTCTTTATATAAAAAAGTATTCAATACTTATGACTCGAGTAGCCTGTTGTCGATACGAAGCAATCACACTCGCTGCGAACGACACAGTCTCACGTATCATAACTGATAAATAACTTGGGTGCTTTTTGAACGAAATAAGTTATAGCACTCCTTTTTGGCATGTACTACAACAACCACTCGTATTGGACAATGAGTATATCCGCACTAGTTGCATATAGTACTATTTATAGACCATCAGCTAGTGCTGATTTTTTAACTTATTCCATTAAAAATCATCGATAGCTAAATATATCGATAACAAGCACAAAAACGAAATAGTAAGCCGTATTCGCGTGGCGTCTATTTTTAATTGGATATCCCATTTTTTTAAAATTTAAGCCTTTTTTGCTCATTTTTAATTAAAAATATGTATTTAATTTAAAATAGACGCCACGCTAATACGGCGTAATATTTCGTTTTTTTGTGCTTGTTATCGATGTATCTTTCATTCTTTTTAATGGCATAAGTCAAAAAATCAGCACTTGTAATCTGCCACTAGCTGCAGGTCTATTATTTCCACCTGACTTGAATAAGCTATAATTTAATCATTTAAATTGCATACCCGTACTGAAGAAATCCAGTCGTTGTCACTATAGAAAATAGTAACCGGAGTAGTAACTTTGGTAAGATCGTAATGTGGGCCATTGTTGAATTGTTGAAAAATCCCTGCAAGCAAAAGCGAGGTCAATTAATATTATTAGGTTTATATTAGGTTGTAAAATAGTATAATCAATTAACCTGAATTATACAGCTGAGCATAATGTTCTATTTCCTTGGCACTCGCTCCGCCCAAAGAGGAGTAGCGTAAAATGAGATTGAGGGTTGCCTAGAAAAATACAATCGCTTTATTATAAGTAAACAAGTTCATGTAATTTTTTAGGAATGTTGGAGGTATTCAGGACTTTCAAGTTAAGACCCCTAAAATTTCTGATTTCGATTTCTAAAAAAAAAATATTTATAGTATAATAACTATATTATACATCTATAATAAAATAATATATATTTATATTTTATATAATATATAATATATATTATATATCGTTGTGTAGAAATATTTATGTAACGTGTAACCAACTATTTTTAACCAAAAAACAAAAAAATAATAAGAATAATAATAATAGTACTGTTAAGAACTATTTAAGTAGGGTCTGGCTATTCAGGGGAATTTTGTGCACGAAAATATTTCCGTACACGAAAATTTCATGAAAATTTATGGGATCTCCATTCTCTCCAGTTTTTGTCGAAATTTCTAAAAAGAGTTTATCAACGAAATTTCTTTCTGAAAATTCGTGTACGAAAAAATTTCGTGAACGAAAAAAGTCCTGACAACTCTGTAGAGCGAATCACTGTGCATCGCATTTTTTGTGCAGGAAAGTTTTTAAAACATTTTCTTGCGCGAGATTTTGTCGTACATAAATTTATCAAAACATGTTTGTACTTTTAAAAATTTGGAGAATGACAATATTCCTGAAAATGTTGTAGACCGAGTCAATGAGTATTGTATTTTTGTATGTAGGGGAGAACCGCCTGTTATGGCGCACCTAAGTAACTTTTGGGCTATAATAAAAAATGTATGGTTTAAAATACGATACTCAATATGCCTAATAATAGTTTGAGTTTTTATCTTTGCTTGGATATTTTTACTATTGGCAAAAATATAATTTTTTTCTCCTTAATCGAACAACGAAAAAATTCTGTTATATTGCTGCGGGAGGCTCGCTGTTTCCCTTTTGCGGCCAGGGAGCCCGGTGGTGAAAAAAATTCAAGATAGCGTTCGGGCGCGAGATTCAAAACCTTCAAAACATAAATACGAAAAATTATAAGGAAAAATTGTATCAAAAATTTTAAAAAAGTTAGAAAATGTAAAAAATGCAAACCAAGGTAGTCACCTACGTAGCCCAGATCGGTAATCTTTTCTTTGATAAATCTGCAAACCAAAGCAGTAACCCGCACGACCCAGCTCGACTATTGTTTAAATAGTTAAATCTGTGAACGGAAGTAGTAACTCACATAGACTAGCTCGTTATTATTTGAACAATTTTCGTAACATTTCTCAGGAACGAGAAATAAATAGATGGAATTAATAGATGGAAAAACCAATTCATAAAAAATTAATTTACAAAAAACATATTAATTATTCAAATATGACGAGCTGGGTTACATGGGTACGCTTTGGTGGGCCGATTAAGTTGTTTAAACGGTACACGTGCTTGGTCATGTGGATTACTGCTTTGGTTTGTAGTTTAATTGTGTGAACAATAGCCGAGCTGGGTCACGTGGGTTACTGCTTTGGTTTTCAGTTGTAATGGAAATTCAAAATTACATTAAAACCGCGGGCACGAATATATTCGTCAGCGCGAGACTCGTCGTGCAGAGAGCACGGCGAGCACGCGAGAGCCGAAGGACCGATGATCGAGCTATAGAAGAGAGACTCTCTTGACCCGTGCACCAGCGTGACTAGTCACAACGCGAACTATTCTCTCAAAGAACCACCTGTCGCAATCATTGTAAATCGTGTGCAGTGCCATGTACGATAGCCTATAGTAGCAAGTGCGATATAATACGCGTAAATCCGACCCGGTTACCACGACACTGTCAGGTGCCGAGCCAACGCCTCCGTTGTACCAACCTGGAAGCGAGTTCAAATCAAAATCAGCAATTTCGTGCCCTATTTTCCCCTGAATTGACATTTCGATTTAAGTACTATAAAATTACTATTAAAATTACTATTAACAGTACTTGTATAGTACCTTTACAGTACTTTTACAGTTATTATACAGTTCTTATACAGTACTATAAAAGTGCTATTTTTTTTTTATTTTATTTTTTATTTATGTTTTGAATTCGAAATAAAAAATTTCTGGGTTAACAACGTAATATATAGGATTTTGTGTTTGACCCTGTGTTTTTCATTATCGGAAGCACATTTTTTTCTGTAACACAATACCTGATCGATGTTGTCCTCTTTAAAACCATTCAAGAGTGCCATGAAATTAAAGCATAACGGGCCATTTTGATAACTATCAGTAGAATTACAAATATAGTTCGCGTAAGGATACAGCAATTTGTTTGAAGGTTGGAATTCGTCTTTGCCAATAAGTTCGGGCAAAGAATTCTGGAAAAAAATTAAGTTTTTAAATTTGAAGCATTGTACCAATGGAATATAATGTGAATTTAGATATAAAATGAAATTACTTTATATTTTTGTTCTAGATTAGCTATTCCTTGAAACATGGGACTAAACATTGCATTGCAGAATGCTATAGGGCCTAACGCGAACGTCCTTGCTACTTTATCATTATAAGCAGGTTTCATGCTAGCCATTGCTAAGAACGCAGTGACTGCTTGACCATGGCCAATATAATACAGCTTATTGTAAGATGATTTTAACATAATATAGTCGATCATCGATGGGATATCAAACATTCCCATCTCATGAAAGCTAAAATTCCAATATTCACTATTGGAGTGGTTGTAGTACACATGTCCAGATGAATATTTATTTCCTCTAAAGTTTCCAAGCCACACATCGTAGCCAGCATCAGCGAGAAGAAATCCTGATTGAAAAATAAAAATAATTTACTTGAACATAAAAATGACCTAAAATTACCTAAAGCTCGTTTGGGGCCTAAAATGAGCCAATCCATCGATGAGGACAAATAACTATGTTGTAATAACACCGGTATGCCCTTTTTTTTCGTGATCAAAGCTTTATTTATGATTCGATGCACAGTCAAAATATAACCATCGTCTGTTTCAATTGAATGCATTTCTATGCTGTAATTAACTGAATCGTTACCACTGACCTGAAAAAAAATATTTTATCTTATTAATGATTATCGAAAAATATTATTTCAAATCTATAAAATAAATAAAACAACTCTGAACCAAGAATTTAATTTAATCACAAAGATTGCATTTATTTTAATGAAACGTGTCTAATCGTTGAAAAATTTTGAAAATATCTATTAATTATTTCATTTTTTATAATAATTTCATAAATTTATTGTAACAAGTAAAAATATGTGAGCATCTCTGCATAATAAGAGTAGCTGGATGAGACTGTGTATATAGGCACACACCGATGTCAGCTACTAATCGTCAGAGCGAAATTTGCACGTCTAGCGACGAAAAAAACGTTATTTTCGGCCCCGTCACAAACAAGACGGCATGCGTGAAGATAAAATTCCGCACACGATTCAAGATGCGCCGGCTCGCTCGCGAGAAAGAGGAGTCAGTTTTTGGTCCAGCAGCATGGAACAGTAGCATGGATCGGGGCTCACGATTAAGTATAGTTTACTAGTAACTAACGCACTTATCCTTGTCGAGGCACGGTTAAATCCATCTCAGGAGCCGCTCGACCCCATGAGCATCAGAGGGTACTCTGCCAGTGCGTCAAGATTGTGCAATCGCAAAGATTCATGCGGTATTCTTGATTTATGTGCGTGTTTGTTGCGCGAATGGCGAACCATTTTCAATGCTTTCATTTTTTAATGCTGAGCGAAACGAAATCGTTTATCCTTTCAGCTCAATTGATTTCGGCATATTTTGTGCCAACAGTTTCTAGAAAACAACCTCACGGAATATTCTTAAAGTTTTAGGGGTTGTTGAGGGTGGTCAGCTGAAGGTCTGATTGCCACATTTAACCGACCTGATGCACCAGGTCACCGATCTGGCCCCTGCAAAAACTTCTTCGAGAATTGTCGTTATTTTTGAATCGTACTGACTGCGTAAAATGTGTCGAACTACATTTCGTTGACTTGGTGCACCAAGTCGCACAAGGTTTTTTTTTTGTTTCTAATCCGAATGCACTTGGATGTACTTGGATGCACTACATATGCAGTTTTTTACGAGTTTCCTTTAATTTGATGTAATTTGGTGGGATAATTTTTCAATTACAAAGCAACTTGCCACCGGGTACTCAGTAACCAGACTTTTGTTTGGTTTTAAATCCTCATGCCCTTGTATGCAGTTGATTGCACTACATAGTCAGTACGAAAATGTACGAAAAAAGGCGTTTTTCGTCATACTATTGCATGAATGACATTTTTCTCTATACTATTGCAAAATAGTTATTTATGCAACAAGTGCCCAAAATGCGTTTTTGCGTACACTGTGCGCAATTAAAAGCTGGTCGACGGAATGTGGTTTGACGCCTTTAACCCCGTCAGTAAAACCCAAAAATAAAGAAAATTCTTGAAGAAGTTTTTAGAGGGGCCAGATCGGTGACTAAAATTTGAAAAACGCACAAAAATATGGGCTAACTGTTCGTTTAAAATTGTGTCGAAACATCAAATTACATTCGTCGAATTTTTGGTTTCAGATGATCCTGACAGAAAATATCGTGCCTACCAAAAAATAAAATAATGACCGAGAAAAACATGCAAAATCGGACATTTTCAATATCTTTTTAAGAGTTCTTTAACAGTTAAATGTGTTTTAAATATTTTTTTCACAAAACTATGTAACTTCTTGAAACAAAAGAGAAGATTTCATTTCGATGTAAATTTTAAAAAAAGACTATTTTACTTACTTCATTGAAAACACTTGTGACATCATCGTTCAATGCATCTTCAACACTACTTGGGAGAAATCCGTTCTTGTCCTTTGATGTATCAATAACAGCACTTTTAACCACAATCACCCCACAAAAAATCGTCAATGCTAGTGATCGCATCATAATGATACTGGGACTTTGCTATAAACACTAGGCGATGAAAAATGCAAATACCAAAGCCAATTAGTCTATTTTATACAAAAGTTATATCTTACTTTTGGCATGTTACGATATCAAAATTATGTGATTTTCGAGTGATGTCGACTTATCTTATCAATAAATTACCAGTAAAGATATTGTATCTCATCATCATATTATAAAGTCGAATGACCCAGTTAATAATCCACTGCAATTCATTGACAGAAAAAATTCATCCCATTCTCGGGGAATCAAAAATCCATTGTGAACTCAATTTTTCTACTGTAAAACAATTTTTTTCGTCATTATTTTTATAACCTCATTATAAATATTAAATTCAGGGTGATAAATGAGAACCAGCTAACGAGCATTGCATCAGAGCATGTTAAAGTGAAAAATTGTATCCGCAAGATCGATGAACTTATCCAATGCAAGCTCAGGCTGGCTTGCGAGTGAAACATAAACATGCGTTGCAAGTCGCTGTGTCCAGAGCTGCTGCGAAAGGTTGTCTTGGTTAATTGTAATATCGACTAGTGAGCGAAGATGGTGAAGGAACTTGAAAGGTTTTTACGAGGTTACAACTAGAATGTTATTTAAATAAGGATGAATAATTTTACTTAAAACGTCAAAATGGCTCATAGCAAAGCAATAATATCTAAACACATGCGTTCATTATAATCAGAGATTAATTGGCGTGCGTATCATTCAGAGTAGCGGTGTTCTTTTATGAACAAAAATCGAGCGCAATAGAAATTAATGTATAATCATAAATGACATAGAGAAAGATCGATAATAAAATATGAGCGAGATGATATCTATTATAACATTTTTCAAAAAAGAGTTTTGATTGTAAAAATTCTCTTTTTAAGCTCTTTACAGTACACACGAATTAAAGTGTTGCAATAACGTGGTTGAAACGCAATTCATAGGAATAATTACATTTATAGCGATATTGAATAAATAGAATTTACATCCATGTAACACATCCATGTAACAGGCTATGAAATGCACGTTATTAATTGCGTTGCATTTAATCTGGGAGGAGAGGAATGATGATAAATTTAATGTCAGTTTGGGTACACACAATTACCCTTTTATTCACGAGCACTTATTCATACAAATACAAAGATTACTTACACCAAGGCTTACTGAATTCATTACAATCAAAGATACGTAGGCCTGGCGGAAGATTCTAGGTGTCGGCATTGATGACTTGGCTGGCTCAGCTCGCTTTGCAGTTGCAAATGGCCCAACCGACTGCTGGTGGTTGATCAAACTGAACTGGCTGACCAGTTCAGTTTGATTCACAGTCCAATTCACAAAAGCAAGATGTCACTTCGGAGCTCAATTCGACACCTTGTATAATAAAAATATGGCCATTTGCGAAAACAATGTAAAATTGTAAGCTTTACAGATTCTGTACAGAATCAAAACTTACACGTTATTAAAAACACGTGTTCTCTTTACTGGTGTGAATTTAATTCTAAGAGAATGACGAAGTTAGCCCAAAAATCCAAATTTTAATCCCGTTTTCTGAATCTTTTACTGAACAAAAGGCTCTACGACGAGCTTTATTTTAATGATTTTGAGGTAGCTACTGTAGAGCCTTTTAGATAGATATTCAGTAAAGATTCCGAAAACTGGATTGAAATTTTGGGCTGACTTCGATATCAGCATGTACAGTTTTAAATTGTTTTTGCAATGTGCCATCTTGAGTTGAACTTGATTTTTATTATTTTTACGCAACGGGATGCGAAGGTAGCGTCATGCAGAATTGAGCTCCGAAGAAGCATCTTGCTGCTTAATAAACTGGAAATAGCACTTCATTGTACTTCTCTGCAGTGCAACATCGTGTTGCTAACAAGTTTCGATATGTAATAGTAAAACCATATCGATATAGCAATAGCTCACATTTCTACTTGAAAACATCTACTGAATCTGCAATGTCGATATTTGAAAATCATTTGATATGTATTTTATTATTTTTCAATTAATCCCCTATTAAAGATCATTTATAACAATGAGTATGACATCATGTTCACTTAAAAAATGTTATATCTCTATTCATGATTGACTCATGAAAAAAACAATAAAATAAAAGCTTATAATTTTAATAAATTTTCTTAAAAATGCGCGCGAAGTGCGCTTAGCGACAACTAGTATTCTAAACAATTACTGATTTTATGATTTTGTCGATTGCAAAAACCTCATGAACTTTGGTCTTCCATTTTTTATTAATTATACTAATCCCCGGCTCTTTTTTCTCGTTTTTTATATTTTTTGAAAAAAATTGTGTGTAATTATTATTGAGTGGTCTACATTATCGCAATGTTTGCAACTATCTCTTACGGGGAGTGCGTAACGTGCGCCATTTACGCGTTGCTCGATCGTATCTACGAATGACATATTTTTTCTCTTTGTCTCGAGAAACACTTTACAATTTGATGTTTCGTGCCTCAAACTATTACAGAACAAGCATGATTTTATCGACAAATTTTCATTTATTAATTTTTTTTCGGCAATCAGTATTTGTCAATCATTTGTGCTTCACGGGCAAAGCATCTCATTATTTTTTCACTTTTAACTTACGCGTGATAATATCTAGTTTAATCGGTGAGAAAATGTTTCGACAAAGCAACTCGTTTTTATCGCGATACTTGACGTATCTTGGGATTCTACAATCTTTTACTATAGTCAAACACTAACTTCTTATATCGCTTGGCCAATTAGCCTAATTCTGCTATTAAGATCATCTGTGATTTGTTATTTCCCCCAATTTTATTCTGTTGTTGTCCCTCTGGCAAGAATGACAGAGAGAGCTGTGGATATTTTAAAAATGGGATGTACAGGAATGTGAAGGTTTTTTCCATGTGAACGTTTTGGACGTGAGCGTTCTGTTTTGGATGTTTTGCCTCCCTATTTTTTTGTAGGATCAACATGGACTGCGTTATACTCTTCTTTGTCTTATCCGCGAGGCGGTCTATATCAGTGTTCTCAGTAGCATACAATGCGCTCTTAACCTTGATTTCCAGGGTCTTGTGGGGTTACATAGCTGTGTGAGATGGAAGAATTTTTCTTTTTTCAAAAAAATATATTTCAAAAATCAAAAGTCCAATTTTGCATCCAAATTTAAATTTTTATACAATGAAATTTAACTATTTAAGAGGCTATAAAAAAAATTTCTGCTTAAAATATTGATCGGATCGAATACAATAATTGAAGACACATCATTTTTACTCACTTGTACACGTTCAAATTCATTTCTCTCAAAATTTCCACTTGATCGAATATTTTATCTCCTTCGAATGTAGTTCGTTTGACGATTAAAAACAAAAATATAGGAAAATGTTTCACTTTATTTTCAATAGAATGTTGAACATCTTCTTTACATTTTGAGCAACGTTGTTTACGGGTATCATGCATGTAAGTGTTGAAAAAGTCACATATGTTAAAATACGTTTTCGAATCCTTTTTTGTCGTAGGGAACGTAAAAAATAAAATATTCTTTTCAAAATCATGCGATTCCTTTGACAAATTACATTTTTCACACTTGGTATATTGTGTAAATTTGACAAATAAATTATCCATTAGAATTTCTTCATCATAAATTTCCAGGCTGTTTTTATGATGGTGAAGAAATCTTTGTATGAATTCTGATGCATCTTGCTGTTTGTCCGACGTAAAAGAAAAATTTCCTTTGCAATCGAGTAAACTTAAATTTTGTTGAAGTACGCTGAAAAGAAATAATAATTATTAGCAAAAATATTTGATAGAACTTAATTGTAATGATCTTTCACTCACTTTTTCTTTGATAATATAAGAAGCTTATCTTTTACAATATCGCACGTTAATAAAAATGATCGTAGGTCCAAACAATTTTTTACGATATCTGAAGAGTTAATTGTTGATAATTGATCCCATAATCACAATTTGAACAAAATTTGTAAACTAGAGTTTAACCAGCATTGATTGCCGACATTCGGCAATCCAACAACGATATTGTCCTGATTTTCACTCACTGATATACGGTATGAGCAGAATTTGCAAATTTCTTCACTCAAAAAAAATGATGCACAATTTTGATCCGCACGTCTATCACAAAATTTACACTTATAAATTAAATCCTCTGAGCCACGTTTACAACCTATGCATATATTTTTTGAGGGACATTTTTTTTCGATTATTAATTTGGCCAGAGAAATTCTGTGTTTGTTAGCTGAAAAATCTGTTAAATTTGCTGACAATCCCATACTTTTTTTCACCTCACAATTCATGAAATTCATAACGTAAGGTACGCAGTTATACCCATCTCTTTGTACAATTGTATAAGAACGTGCCTCTATTTTCCATTGAATTCGCGATAATCTATTGGGAGAACATTTTTTCAAATAATTCAAAAATATCTTTGGTATTTCGTCCCCAGTAGTTTCAATCAATGGATCATAATGGACCATTTCTTGTGTCTGACAATTTAATACTAAAACACAGCAATGAAGTCCATGTACGTAAGGTACAAATACGATATCTTTATAATCATAGGAAATATTATAAATATAAAAATCAGCTTTTATAATTTCGTCTCTTCTTCTTCCTAGAATCCAAATGCTTGCATTCATTGGTATAAAAGATACATTTTGCCAATTTTCGTTTTGTATATTATAAATACAATAGCAGTCCAAGATCGACGATTCAATGTATGCTTTATTAAATAAAGTTTTGAATTCACTCAAATAAACATAACGCTTAGGTCCAGTGTGTGATTTAAAATGTTTTAGATCATGAAACTCGAAATGTGAGATGATCGCATATTTTTCAAAAACAGGATCTTTACGGTCTAATAAAGAAGAAATAAAATCTATGATTTTTGGATCCGAAATAATTTTTTCTATATCTGCTTTTGGTACTTGTGACCACGCAGATTGAATCGAGCCCTGGAAGTTTTCAGAAAATTTAATTTCACTCGAAATACAAGAGGTCAAACCTAGAAAAATTAAAGAAATGAATAAATTCATTTTGGTAAAATTCAAGTTTATCTATTTTAACGAACAGGATATAAATCGTAATCAAAAGAGGTGACCACGTTAATTATAGTCCACAATTGAAGTGTGTAGAAAGTTTTATCATAATATTTGTAATATTTACCCAAAGCAAAATATTAAATACATAAAAAATAAAAAATTTGAATTTCGAACGCAGTATACATACACTGTCTTGGTAGTACAACATAGAAGGCAAGCAAAACCAATGCAGCCTCTATTTTACGCGTTAGAACGTGAGCAAGTAGAACGTACCAGCGTGCGGGGAGGCTAAGAAAAATATATATGTATGTATGTATGAACCGCTAGCTTACTATTATAGGACTTTATCACACAAAGCCTCTTTTGAGACTAATCTTTGATGATCGTCGAAAACGTCATGGATTATAGCTCGTCCGAATGGTCGTAGTGGTAAACTCCAAAATATATTTGTCACAAAAAGAACATGTACATTGCATAAATGTATCTACAGACTTGTGACGACTTATGCACTCATAAAAATAACTATATTACAATTGCAGCTTTCTAATATTTTTTGTGTACATCTCCACCAAGCTGCATACACATCCAGATGCGATGCGTTACCATACGTAACGATGCATCGCATACACGCAACATGTGGATTTACGTAAAAATGATGACAAAGGAAGAGCGGGAACGCTTAGCGGTTCTTTTCCTGGATAAACAATAGTTCATGAGTAAAACCGACACTGTATAGGCAGTTCTACTACCAAAGTTGCGCTCGCTCGGACGGACGGACGGACGGACGCTCGGTTTTTACGGGTTTACCCCTGACACCAAACGCGAATATAGATGTTTCACATCAATATAGGAACGAATTTTTGGTGCTGCCCAACAAATAGTCGGCATGTACGGTGACCATCAACGAGACATGCATTCACAGCGATGAGAACTTTAAGAATAACGTACGTTTAAAATAACGTACTGCATTTGCGTCGTCACCTATCGACACCAAACCGTTGAACCAAGTTCCGTCGATAATCGACTAGTCGGCGAGGGTAAAGGGTGGATATAACGACGAGACAAAGAATCTCAATTTCCTCCATTTCGACACGATCGAAAAAAACGAAAACCACGGGCCACTAAGATGATCTCGATGAGCAGTAGCGAAATAAGAAAAAAAAGAGTCGGTGACAATTGGGTCATTTTTTTAAAATCAATTTTTTCAACACTTTAATTGTGGACATTAACAATTTTGGTCATGACTTATGTGAACTACGGTGCTTTACTTACCCACAGATTTGTTTTCTATAATCTCAGGTATGCAATTTAGTTCTAAGCGTGCCTTTTTTTCAATATTTCGATGCGTGGTCAATAACTTTGACTTATCTTTACGAATAAAAAGGTATTTGTATAATTCGTTTCTATATTGAAGCCAAAATAATATGAAGTAGGTATACCTGCATTGAAATTCATTTTGTTTCCTTTATTTAAATAATTAATCTTTGGCTTTCTCTTTAATCCGTATGTCCTTCCTTCTGACGCACATTTTTTGAGTACATCTATACTTACGAGAGTCAGAGGTACGACCGAACGGGGGGGATTGAAAGGGGGGGGGGGCGTTTAGCCCCCCCTCCTTTCTGCACCAGAGCTCCGCTACTAGTCAAGGCCGTGCATCATCGAGCCACTTCGGCCGGGGTTGTTTTGTATTGTACATCTATACAATAAGTATGATCGTGCTGGACGGCGTCAATATAAGCAATTAAATCAGGATCTTTTTTGGGAATAATTTTTCTTTCTTGCGTAGCAGTAATATTGATAGCACTAATAATCATTTCATCGCTGATTTCATTATATCTTTAGTTTCACGCAAGTGCTTTCCGTATTGAGCAGAAAATAAAATAGCTTGGACAGTTTCAAAATGTAGCCTATTACGCAGCGCAGTCTTCTCTAAATTTAATTTGCTCAAAACCCTCTCTGAACTAGCGTTCGAGTTCGGTAAAAGAAGCATTGATAATGCAAAATCACAGAGTTCAACGAAGCAATTATTATTTTCTTTTGAGTAATTTAAAATTTTACTCCAAAAAATATCCACTTTTTTTTCTTCGGTAACTTCAGATGGAAAGTTTTTTTTCATTAGCAACCCCCACTGTTTTCCAATTTTTTCACTATTACATGCAAACTGCGGAAACGCCTCCATTAATCCGTCTAAATAACATTCATCGCACTCATGGAATCTCTTATTAAGTGCGTTCTCGGGATGTAAAATATAACGCTCCGAAATTTATTTATCTCGAAAATAATTGCATTTTTTTTCAACTCCGTACAGGCTGTTATCAAATATTGCTGACAATCTTTGAAAAATTGTTCTCTCTCTTGAACCGTAATTTTTGAGTCCGTCTTGTGCAATAATTGAAGACATTCCATCCCAACGTTTATATCACCCGGCTCTTTCATAAATTTTTTGTCGCTGGGATCAATATCGCTCAATTCAGTATCCATAAGATGTTTTTGACTCATATACAGGCGAAGAACTTCGAAGTACAAATCGGCCATCGCGTCCCTATCGGTCGATAAAATCGGAGTTACCGATTGCAATTTTTTCATTGACTTTAGAAAATTTATCTAAAATATAATACAAAAATTTTTTTGTACAATTCGCTCAAAGGATCATCTAAAATTTCACTTATTTTTTCGGCTGCTTCCTCCTTATGTAATTTAGACTCTGCATCAAAGTACAAAACTAATGCAGTCCATCTACGCAGCATAGTGCGTAAACATTCTGTCAAAGACAGCCACCTCGTAAATGCAGGCTTTAGAGTATTAAGAGTATTAAGCTCAAAAGATTTTTGCACTTCAAACCACCTATGCAGCCTTTTCGGGCTATTTGAATTTACATACGGGTCAGATTCAGAATTTTTCAAATAAACCTGCGGGCGAGGTTCACGGATTTTCCTGAAATTTTGGTATGTTATAGTACATGATAAAAAAGTGCCGAAACCAAAATTTTGGACCGCCTCCCCCCTCCTACCCCCCTCCTCCCCTATAGACGTCCATTTTCTATCTATAATTTTTCTGAAGGCCTGAAGCTATTAAAAAATCTGAAAAAATTCACGAAAGTACTTTTTAACAATCTGAACAATCTTGAATTTTTTCAGATTTTTCGAGTGCTTCAGGCCTTCAGAAAAAATCATTGAAAATTTAAATTATTTTATTTTCGGTGAAATGGTTCGATGTACCAGACCGGAGTATTTTATTCTGAATTCTGACGTCAAAAAACGATTCCTTGAATTTTTTCAGAATTTTTCATTCATGTCCATTCAGCCTAGAGCTGAAAAACCGATTTTTTTCACGAAAATAATTTTTTTAAGGCGCTACGGAGCCTCAAAAAATCTGGAAAAATTTTTTTCTCATTTTGTTCATCAAAATACATAATCTCAAATTTTTTCAGATTTTTTAATTGAAGGCGATAGCGTCTGGAGCCGAAAAACGTTATTTTTAACAAAAAAGGTTCCTGGAACCCGATGGTTCCGGTAAAAAAATTTGAAAAAATTTTTTTTGAATTCCTTGTCAAATTTTAATAAATTTTGACCGTCGCAAAATTTCGATTGGAGCTTCCTAGCTCATTCTAGAGCATAACAAAGATTAATGCGAAATTCTGAAGACATCTGAAAAAAATTTAAATATGATGAATGTCTTCAGAATTTCGCATTAATCTTTGTTATGCTCTAGAATGAGCTAGGAAGCTCCAATCGAAATTTTGCGACGGTCAAAATTTATTAAAATTTGACAAGGAATTCAAAAAAAATTTTTTCAAATTTTTTTACCGGAACCATCGGGTTCCAGGAACCTTTTTTGTTAAAAATAACGTTTTTCGGCTCCAGACGCTATCGCCTTCAATTAAAAAATCTGAAAAAATTTGAGATTATGTATTTTGATGAACAAAATGAGAAAAAAAATTTTCCAGATTTTTTGAGGCTCCGTAGCGCCTTAAAAAAATTATTTTCGTGAAAAAAATCGGTTTTTCAGCTCTAGGCTGAATGGACACGAATAAAAAATTCTGAAAAAATTCAAGGAATCGTTTTTTGACGTCAGAATTCAGAAAAAAATACTCCGGTCTGGTACATCGAACCATTTCACCGAAAATAAAATAATTTAAATTTTCAATGATTTTTTCTGGAGTTCTGAAGCACTCGAAAAATCTGAAAAAATTCAAGATTGTTCAGATTGTTAAAAAGTACCTTCTTGAATTTTTTCAGATTTTTTAATAGCTTCAGGCCTTCAGAAAAAATATAGATAGAAAATGGACGTCTATAGGGGAGGAGGGGGGTAGGAGGGGGGAGGTGGTCCAAAATTTTGGTTTTGGCACTTTTTTATCATGTACTATAACATACCAAAATTTCAGGAAAATCCGTGAACCTCGCCCGCAGGTTTATTTGAAAAATTCTGCATCTGACCCATATATATGGGCTATTCCACAACAGGTGTTGCAAGCCCAAAAAATGAAGTTGAAAGTAACCATTTACTCTTCAAGAACACAATGAAAAATGAAAATCCTGAAGGGCACAGCCCCCCAGGTCCAACCCTTATGGATCTACAGGGGCTCAAAGTTGGATTTTCATGGTATGAGAATATTCTGCTTCTTACTCTGCTTTTCTGGGTGGACATAAGAAAAAATTTTTAAACCATGTTTTTTCATGTAAAATTTGATGTAGAATTCAAATCTGTACTCAGATGAGACATTAATAACCTCAAAACCCCTTGAAATAGAAAGTATGGTGTAATAGGACATAAATGTCAAAAAAAAATATGTTCGTATACCTCAAATCAGCCCATATTGTAATATGTTCATCAATACACAAAAATACAACTTCTGATAAAGTTTGGTAACTGAATCTCCATTACAGATCATTATGTAGCTTTTGAAAGCCCAAAAAACATGGTTTTTTCCTCATTTTCCATATTTTTTGCCTCTTCGCTAGCTACCAAATTGTCTGTAATGAAGACTCAGTTACCAAACTTTATCAGAAGTTGTATTTTGGTGTATCGATGAACATATTACAATATGGGCTGATTTGAGGTATACGAACATATTTTTTTTTTGACATTTATGTCCTATTACACCATACTTTCTATTTCAAGGGGTTTTGAGGTTATTAATGTCTCATCTGAGTACAGATTTGAATTCTACATCAAATTTTACATGAAAAAACATGGTTTAAAAATTTTTTCTTATGTCCCCCCAGAAAAGCAGAGTAAGAAGCAGAATATCCTCATACCATGAAAATCCAACTTTGAGCCCCTGTAGATCCATAAGGGTTGGACCTAGGGGGCTGTGCCCTTCAGGATTTTCATTTTTTATTGTGTTCTTGAAGAGTAAATGGTTACTTTCAACTTCATTTTTTGGACCTGCAACACCTGTTGTGGAATAGCCCATATACACTTCTTTGAGAATATATAATTTGTAAACATTTATGAACCGACGACTTCGGCTTTTCGCTAGCTACTAAACGCACTTCTGGTTTATTAGCAAGGGGACCTCAAGATTTTTTGAAACTTCTTTCCCCTCCACTGCCAACTGACCCTTAGCTATAAATAGACGAAGAAGAATAGACTAATACGAAGTAAATAGCAAAGTAAAATGACACTCGCGTGCCACCAAAACCACAGCTAAAAAATACTTCATTCATCCAGGTGCATAATTAGCTTACACACACCTGTGGGCATTGTGAACAAAGAAACACATACATAAAAGAGAACCCAAGCAATACAACAATATATGAGCGCGTCCAGCATAAGTCGGCCACCCCGCGCGATTACGGCATTTTTGGCCGAAAGTGTCGTATGTTTAGCCAGCGTTGTCAGAAACACGACGACTACAACTAGCGCCACACGCGGCAGTGCATCAATTCTCGTACACGTTACCGACATAAGGAGTGTAGCCAACTTTATTCATTCTAGAATATATATTGTACATGAAAAATTTTTTGCAATACTATAGTAGTAATGAAGGAATAAATGAGATTCGTTTTTTCGTGTGTATGAAATTATTTTTATTGCATAATTAGTCCAAAAGTACTGCTTAGAATATAATATATTATTTCGTAAATTATTTAGAAGTTGGCTGCACGCCTTATGTCGGTAACGTGTACGAGAATCGGTGCACTGCCGCGCGTGGCGCTAGTTGTAGTCGTCGAGTTTCTGACAACGCTGTGTTTAGCAGAAAAAAAAAATCCAAACGCATGGATCGATAGATTTTTTCCTCCTTTTTCTATTGGTGTAAATCAAAAAATTCTTAAAAATTGATTTTGAGGTTAAAACTCAACTTGAATGTTTAAGTCCATTTTCCCAAAAAATGTATCCTCTGATTGCAATTTAAACTGCACCAATCGAAAGAGGAGGCAAAAATCTATCGAAAACCATGTTTTCCAGGATGGAGAAATGATAAGAACTATTAAAGATATCGAGATGAATAGCGCGGGACGGCGCGCGCGGACCTCTTTTCCTGTCTATGTCTTTTCGACTCGCTAAAAAAATGCTGGAAAAATAATTTAAACACGTAAATCGATAGATTTTTTCCTCTTCTTTCGATTGGTAATGTTAATTTTGAGGTCAAAATTGAAATACTAGAAGAAATATTGACTTAAAAATTCAAGTCAAGTTTTGACTATGAAAAAAATTTTTGGGAATTTTTTCAATAACACCATCAGAAAGAGGAGAAAAAAATCTATCGATTTATGTGTTAACATTATTTTTCCAGCCCTTTTTAAGCGATTACGAGGGAGTCGAAAAGACAAAGACACGGCGCCGCGTGATTGCCGCCGCTGGCGCACGGAAAACAGGTCCGAGCGCGCCGTCCCGCGCTATTCATCTCGATATCTTTAATAGTTCTTATCATTTCTCCATCCTGGAAAACATGGTTTTCGATAGATTTTTGCCTCCTCTTTCGATTGGTGCATTTTAAATTGAAATCGGAGGATACATTTTTTGGATAAATCGACTTAAACATTCAAGTCGAGTTTTAACCTCAAAATCAATTTTTAAGAATTTTTTGAGTTACACCACTAGAAAGAAGAGGAAAAAATCTATCGATCAATAGGTTTGGATTTTTTTTCTGACTCTTGGTAAACGTTTCCGAGCGAGCTAAACATACGACACTTTCGGCCAAAAATGCCGTAATCGCGCGGGGTGGCCGACTTATGCTGGACGCGCTCATATAAAGATATTATGTTATAGGAATCAAGTTAAATCAGTCTTTGAAGTTGCCGCTGGTAGCAAAATATTTATGGCAGTTGCGTTTATATTTTGACAAATTATATGATATTTACAACCTAATTTTACAAATAGTCGCCCCAGCGCAACAACCGTTAAAATTATCGTTTTAACCCATTAACGATCAAAATGCTGTTTTTTTTTGTTGGTTTTCGCAGCGATTTTTTTCGTGGTTTTAGGCCTTAAAAAATTTTGCATGGACCTATATAGTTAATTTTTAGTTATTTTTGCTCATTTTTGAGATTTATTTTTTGCAATCTAGTAATGAAAATGTATTCAGAGTATTCAGCTAAATTTTTGTTGAAAAATATTGAAAAATGAGCCCGTGGCAACGGTTCGAAGAAAACACGTTGAAAAATTCGGTGTACACGATAACTCCTCGCAGAATCATCAGAAACAAGCCCAATAAAATTTTTTTTTTAGTTTAGCTATTTAGTATTTAGTTTAGATTAGTTTTTTTATAGAGGATTCTGAAGGTACTGACGTCGAGTTTTTAAAAATATTTTCATTTTTGAAAATTTGGCGTGACTTTGAAGTTGAAAAAATATGAAAAAAACGAAAAAGTGCACTTTTTTTTCGGAAAATTGTTGAAAAAAAATGAAAGTTTTCGCAAAAATGAAAATATCTCGACGTCACTACCCAGTAAAATAGTTAATAAATAACGGTGTAAAATTTCAAAAAGATCGGTCAATAAGTGTTTGAGATAGGATGTACACCGTTTTTGAAAATGCTATTGTTCAGGAAACGCGTTTAAAGATTTTGAGGTCCAGTCCTCCTACCTTTTTGAACGTGTATTAAAATGGTCATATCTTGGTTAATTTTGCTCCGATTGGCTTAAAATTTTAACTGAATACTCTTGAATATATATAAAATAAAATAAGACAATAAAAAAAAGTATCGAAAATTTTTGCGAAAAATACTATACCCCCCTCCCCCTTAAACAATTATTTACACATCGAACAGTTAGTAATACATATTTTTTGAGATTAATAATTACTTAATATGTTGCTGACCCGAGTGCTAAGAATTTGCCTAAATTGAGCGTTAACAATTGCTTATCTTACTTCTTACTCATTTAACAATCTGAAGTTTGCGCTAATTAAGAGAATAAGTACTGTCTTATAACTGATAGCTACGTGAGAAACGGATTAAATGAAGTTTTCGATGCTTTTCCTCAGCAAAATAGGACCGTTTTGTCGTTTTGTCGTTACGTTTTGTCGTTACGTATGTCACTTTTCACACTTCTGTTCTAAACCGACTGACCGGTGTTAAAAGCTTAATTTCAAAAATAGCTATATAAATCGAAATAGTGGAAATTTTCTTTTTGTGATAGTAAAATATGTTCAATCTGATGTCGTTACATTTTGTATTATTTATTGGCTCGTCAGCCAGAACGCAATTGTCTTCACTTGTCAGCACCGATCTGTGCAATTCGTCGTTGATCTCGAAGAACGTCGTCGCCAAGTCGTCGTCGTTATCTCCTTGGCAAATTGTGTGCAGAGAAGTCTCTCCGTCTTGAATTTATAATGTAAATTTAGAATGATTAACGATAGTAAAATTAATTCATCAATGATTAATGTGACATTATTTCAATCGATTCGGTAGGTAAATGGGAGATCATCGACCGATTATGATTGAAGCAAAAGAAAAAAAATTAAAAGGCGGTAGAATAAGTTTTTTCGAAAACAGGATGGTAAATCTTACTGAATTAAATTGAATTTATTGTCGATTGTTGCAAGGATGAAGCCCGAAAAAGTTTCATATCGATCTGTTTCATATTTCAAAAGTCATTACAATTTTTCATATTTTTTTTTACTTAATTTTGTTGAAAAAATTTTTCTCGATTTTCATAAGGGTCGAGGTGTCGTTATAACATGTTTGAGCATTAATTTTGAAAGATGAGCAGCCAAGCTTTAATTTAAGGTCAAAAACGTTAGGATTCATCGATTTATTTAAAAATTACGTCGAAGCGACAACATCATCGAATTAGTCCAGTGAAAACTTACATGAAATTGCATTTTGTTGGGGAGAGATGAAACCTCGTCTACTTTATGTTTATGGGTATGCTGAATTCATGGCCGATGTTAATTTTTACCTAAAACATCAGCGTCAGGGTGAAAATCGAGGGTGAAAGAGTTTTCCGCTAATATCTCGCGAACGAAGCAAGATACAGAAAAACTAATTACACCAATCGATTCCTCGGGAAATTTAACATCTAAATACACTTTAAACTTTTCAAGTATAAGTGTAAAATTGTTTACAATATCGAAAAATTAGTTTACAGCGGTCAGCGGTGGTGGGGGCCGGCGGCGAAGGAGAAGCGACATATATGTGGCGCCTTCATCCCAGCAAAACGAGAGACGTCGCTCACGGCGCTGCTTGGGTCTCTCTCCAAGCAGCGATGATCGTTGACAGCGCGAGCTGCGCGCGTCGATCGGCCGAGAGTGAGAGAAGTCGATCGAGCTTGGATCTCGTCGACGAACGATCGATCGGCCACTCTCTCGTCTCACCCGGACTACACCACACGTGTGTCAACTTCGGCGCCCGAAGAAGTTTTAGCTTAATTCTTGCCTTCGCACAATCTTTGAAAATGGCTGTTTTTGGTGATTTTAGGCATTTTGGGCCTATTTTTGACCTTTTTTGCATGTTTTTCGCCACACATTGTTGTCTACATTGCGTTAAACTTTAAGACCCATTACAAAACTTTATCAGGCATTAGTTGACATCTTTAGGAAGCTTTTCACATAGTTTAGGAAATGAAAGTCCGGTTCGAACTCGAGTAGATTTCTTGTTTTGTGTTTTTTTTTTATGTTTTCCCACTATGCTCTCTTTGGGTGGCTTCAATCACTTTGGCATATTTTTTTTCTGAAAATTTGGACAATTTCCAACAAAAAAGTTGCTGGGCACTTTTACTTTTGAATCATTCTACCCTGATCCAGGAATTATTTGAATATTTGTGATTTTTCATGAATTTCAAAAAAACCCTTAAATGGCCAACTTCGGGCCCCTGAAAAAGAGTGATAGATGGTCCCAAAAATTCTAATAAAATTTGGGGACATTTCTGACATCGGAAACAGCAAGTTTTTCATATTTGCAGAAAAAAAAATTTTTTGGCCATTCGATTTCACAGAGAATCGGCCATATATATAGATCAAAATAATACTTTTTTACAAAACCGTGCGCACGTATGTCACCGATCTTGACGCGCTTTTGGTATGTTATAGTACATGGTAAAAAGGTCCCAAAAAAAAATTTTTAGACCCCCTCCCCCCTCCTACCCCCCACTTCCGGTATAGACGTCCATTTTCGATCTATATTTTTTCTGAGGACATGAAGCAAGTAAAAAATCTGAAAAAATTCATAAAAATACTTTTTCACAATCCAAACAACCTTGAATTTTTTCAGATTTTTTGAGTGCTTCAGGCCTTCAGATAAAATCATTGAAAATTTCAAAAATCGAGATACGGCGGTATGAGCCGATGTAGTACTCGGAAATTTTTTCAGTTATTTTTCGCATTAAAAAACATAACCTCAATTTTTTTCAGATTTTTTCAGATTACCTAACGCACCTTTTGAAGCCAAAAACCGATTTTTTTGACGAAAATAATTTTTTTAGGACAGTACGGAGCCTCGAAAAATCTGAAAAAAATTTTTTCTTGTTTTTTTCATCAAAATACGTAATCTCAAATTTTTTCAGATTTTTTAATTGAAGGCGATAGCTTCTAGGGCCGAAAAATGCTATTTTTAACAAAAAATGGTTCCTAGAACCCGATGGTTCCGGTGAAAAAATTTGAAAATATTTTTTTTGAATTCCTTGTCAAATTTTAATAAATTTTGACCGTTTCAAAAGTTCGATTGAAGCTTCCTAGCTCATTTTAGAGCATCACAAAGATTAGTGCAAAATATCTGAAGACGTTTCTGAAGACATTAAGGAATGATAAAACTCGTTTGATGCTCTAAAATGAGCTAGGAAGCTTCAATCGAACTTTTGAAACGGTCAAAATTTATTAAAATTTGACAAGGAATTCAAAAAAAATATTTTCAAATTTTTTCACCGGAACCATCGGGTTCTAGGAACCATTTTTTGTTAAAAATAGCATTTTTCGGCCCTAGAAGCTATCGCCTTCAATTAAAAAATCTGAAAAAATTTGAGATTACGTATTTTGATGAAAAAAACAAGAAAAAATTTTTTTCAGATTTTTCGAGGCTCCGTACTGTCCTAAAAAAATTATTTTCGTCAAAAAAATCGGTTTTTGGCTTCAAAAGGTGCGTTAGGTAATCTGAAAAAATCTGAAAAAAATTGAGGTTATGTTTTTTAATGCGAAAAATAACTGAAAAAATTTCCGAGTACTACATCGGCTCATACCGCCGTATCTCGATTTTTGAAATTTTCAATGATTTTATCTGAAGGCCTGAAGCACTCAAAAAATCTGAAAAAATTCAAGGTTGTTTGGATTGTGGAAAAGTATTTTTATGAATTTTTTCAGATTTTTTACTTGCTTCATGTCCTCAGAAAAAATATAGATCGAAAATGGACGTTTATACCGGAAGTGGGGGGTAGGAGGGGGGAGGGGGTCTAACAATTTTTTTTTGGGACCTTTTTACCATGTACTATAACATACCAAAAGCGCGTCAAGATCGGTGACATACGTGCGCACGGTTTTGTAAAAAAGTATTATTTTGACCCATATAGATATACTCGCGCGGGGCATTTTTAAATTTATCGCAACTTTTCTACCTCGTTGTGGCTGGCGCAATTATGTCTGAAAAAATATTGCGCCTATGCATTCCGATAGATATATGTCCGTTCTTTCCAATGGTGGTATCAGTTTTTCAAAAAAAGTTAATTTTCATGGAGAAAATTGACTTTAAAGTTAACTCAATTTTTCTGCATGTATACCCCTTTAGATTTTGTTCGAAGCTATCTCAATCGAAAGTTAATCTAATAACGAAGGTTTTAAAAAAAATTTTAAGGTAGAGGCACAAACGGTTCAAAAGTTATGAACCATTAAATAGCAAAAAACGTAGTTTTTATAATAGACGCGCGCAGCCGTAAAACCACGTTTTTTGCTACTTAATTGTTCATAACTTTCGAACCGTTCGAGTCTCTAACTTGAATTTTTTTAAAACCATCGTTTTTAGATTACCTATCGATTTAGGTATCTACGAATAAAATCGAAGAGGGTATACTTGCCGAAAAATTGAGTTAACTTTGAAGTCAATTTTTTCCATGAAAATTACCTTTTTTTGAAAAACTGATACCACCATTGGAAAGAACAGACAAAAATCGATCGGAATGCATAGGCGCAATATTTTTTCAGGCCCAATTGCGCCGGCGACGGCGAGTTAGAAAAGTTACGATACATTGAAAAATGCCCCGCGCGAGCGCACTGTCTGGTCGAGCGTGGAACACATCATATCGCCGCCCCAGCGCAGGAAGGTATCTATTTCCAAGCTCTAGCAAGAAGGATACTTACTCGCGCGCAAAGGCAAAAAGGTATCTAACTCGAGCGCAGCGGCAAAAAGGTATCTAATTCGAGCGAGAAGCAAAAAAGTAGCTTATTCAAACGAAGTGGCAAGAAAGTTTTGACACGCTGAATTTAGGTTGGCAACGCAGCCGTAAATGATAAAATTTTGTTTAGTATTAGAGCAAAAAAGAGAAAAAAACGATTGAGCTAGTGTAATGATTTTCATCCATTTGTAATGCGAGCAAACAAATCAATCTCACCATGATTTCGACTCAATTTGCCACTTATGGAGAACTTTGTATGTTATGAAAAGAAAGTAGAAGTTATCGGCTTTACATAGCTTTGAATTAAATGTTGAATGTTGAATTTTGAAACAAAATTTTATCATTTACGTCTGCGTTGCCAACCTAAATTCAGCGAGCAAAAACTTTCTTGCCACTTCGTTTGAATTAGCTACTTTTTTGCTTCTACGCTCGAATTAGATACCTTTTTGCCGCTGCGCTCGAGTTAGATACCTTTTTGCCTCTGCGCGCGAGTAAGTATCCTTCTTGCTAGAGCTTGGAAATAGATACCTTCCTTCGCTGGGGCGACGATATAGATCGTAGCGCATTCAAAGCCAGTATAGAAGTTAAAACGACGAAGCGACAACAACTTCGAATATCGGGTTTATCTCACCGAGTGAAAAAGTGAAAGTTTAATTCCAACCACATGTTCTGAACAGTCTCTATATAGATCGCAGTGCATTCAAAGTCAGTACACTTTAAAACACCGAAGTGAGAACATCCAAGTGTTAAACCTATCAAGTGATTTTTAGTGAAAAAAAAAAACAAATCTTTAAAAATGTCCATTTCTAACTGCCACTCCCTGGAAAGATTGAAGAATTTACGAAAACAATTCAATGGGGAAATTGGACCTACATTTTTCTGCCAATTTTACGACTTGATCGGCGATTGGAAGGGCGAACGTCCTAATCTTCGGGACATTTGTCAGCCCCGAGAAATCGAGCTGCTACTCGAGGACTGCATCAACCAGTACGACGATGGACGAGCAACGATCATCGAGTTCGTGGCTTCGTGCGGCTACAGAGACGAGCCCGAATTCGACGAAGGCGGCCTGCAGCACCCACAGCAGCTGCGCCGCGCCACGCCGATACATTACGTGGCTAAGCATAGATCACGCTGCCTAAACTTTCCCAAGAGAGCGCGATCAGTGATTAACGAGCTCTTTAAGATCTATGATCGTTTCGACGTCAATTACACGGACGAGTCGGGTTACTCGCATTTCCACGCGGCCATCGGATTCAACTTTGTCAACGTCGTCAAGAAATTCCTCGATCGAGGCCACGATCCGAATCTGTGCGTGGAGAAAACAGGCGACTCGCCGCTGTACTTGGCCCTGACCACGGCCAACGTAGAACCGATCGAGTTGCTCTTGAGAAGCGGCGCCGACCCGAATCGGGCCAACAAGCACGGATCGACACCTCTGCACATCGTGGGTAATCATTTTCAGGATTCTACATCCAAAGACGTGGCGAGGATGTTGCTAGAGATGAGCGACGAAAGATATCGGCCGCTGCGACTCAACGCTCGGGACAAGTCGGGGAACACGCCTCTACACCGGGCCGCGAACTGCAGCGCGAGCCACGAGAACTTGATCGAATTTCTACTGAGAAACGGCGCCGATTCGAACATAGCCAATGCGGAAGGCGAGACCGCTCTGCACAGGATTTGCCGAAAAAAGTCGCGCGACGCTGTGTGTTAAACAACCTAAGTTTCGGTGGATTTTTTTCTAAATGGTTGCTTTGCTTTATTTTGACTTTATTTTTGTTCCTAGATCATCTAAAGCGTAACCCGTCGGGCGGATTTCAAAAGCGAGCAGCGTAACTGCGAACGTCGTTTTGGATTTTTTAAGCTTTTCTGTGTAATTTTTTTGTGTTTTGATAGTCTTTTTGAAGTTGCTTTTGTACCTGTTTTCTTTTATTTTATCTTCTGGTGCTCTTTTTGAAGGATTTCAAGTGTTTGCTTTTGTGTATTTCGTCTGTTTTAATAAGTGTTTTCTAGTTATTTTATGAGGTTTTCCTTTATAGTATAGATTTTGGTTGATTTCACATTTGTTAAGGCTTTTACCAGGCTTTTTACATTCATAGTAGGTTTCTCATCGTGTCCTTGAGTTGATATACGCCAACGACACGAGACTCCTGCGTGCGTATCCCCACTCCGCCACTTGGCCGCTGCCGGCTCGCGCGCCGACCGGCCAGCGGTATAAAAGACAGCGCCGATTCGATTCGGCACGCAGTTCCACTCCTGGACTTTCCGGAGTCGGATCTCGCTCGCCCGCGAGAGCTTGGCCTAGGGAACGTTAATAAACCTGAGTTAAACACATATACTCAATCTTATTATTTCTCGCTCCTTTCCAAGCCTCCTTCCCACTTCTTGCGCTGGGAAGCTTCACTAGCGACCGCTAGGTGGCGCAGCGCCGGCACCCACAAGCTACTTATCCCCGCCAGGGCTTAAGTATCGGCCACTTCGAGCCTCGATCTTTCCCATTCAACGAGTGCGGCCTGGACTTTCCGGCCACAACTGACCAGCAAGGCCAAGACAAATTCATCGCAGAGTCACCGCAGCCAAGTTTACGAGCTCAACGGGGTTTCCAACCTTCTGTTGCAGAGTTGACTACGGAACAACATCGGATCTCGGCTACCACCCAATCCACATCAATCACCAACTAAACAATTTGGAACTTGTACACGCCAACTCGGCCTCGGTCCTTTTCAGGACCATCTCACGTAGGATTTCGAAAGACCTCGAACTTTTGCTAAAGATCGAGACTACCGACTTGTCAATTGCGGAGTGCGAACTCTGAAATTCTTTTCGGTTTCCAGCCTTTTCAAGGCTATCGAAAGCTGACGAACTTTTTGTAAAAGTTCAATTCAAACCGTCTTAGCAGTGGCAGAGTGCAAACTCCTAAACTCTTTTCGGTTTCCAGCCTTTTCAAGGCTATCGTTCGAAAGCTGACGAACTTTTTGTAAAAGTTCAATTCAAACCGTCCTAGCAGTGGCAGAGTGAAAACTCCTAAACTCTTTTCGGTTACTAGCCTTCTCAGGGCTACTGTTCGAAAGCAAACAAACTTTTGTAAAAGTTCAATTAAAACCGTCTTGGCAGTAACAAGAGTGTAAACTCTTAAACTTCTTTCGGTTTTTAGCCTTCTCAGGGCTACCGTTCGAAGGCAAACGAACTTAATCAAAATTCGACGTTCCCGCATAACAGAGTGGAGTACGAAAATTTATTTTTGCGTCTTTGGTATGACTTCATTCGTCACAGAAAGCGATTGATTTTTCGAATGCTTTTTGCATAAAAAAAGTTTGAAAGAGAGTTTAAATGGCAGTAAAGAAGCCATACATTGACTATATTTCAACAACAAACTTGTATAATTGCTCGTAAAAACTTGAAAAAATTAAGATAACAATTTCACCTATTTTTCCTATAGACCAACGTCAAATACAAATCGAAAATCAATTATTCCGAAGTTCTACATTTAAAATCAATAACCTGATTCTTTCTTATGTAATGACGATTGTAGATTTTATAAATCAATGTATCACATTGCAGAACCAAGTTGGTTGTAAAAGATAAGAAATATAAAATAAAAAAGTTGCCAAAAAAAATTGAACCGACGAAACCCAATTTTTATCACTTAAAATGATTGAAAAGGGTCCGAAAGAGTCCTAAAAAAAGTTTCAACAAAAAGTACCGAAAACTTAGGTGTAACCCAAGTATCATATTACATGTTGGGTTACTTGGGTTACTTGGGTTCTAATAACAACTTTGACGACAATCGAATCTGGATTATATCATTTTTCAAAGATGAATATGTCCTTTAATCAATTCTTGTATTTATTTCATCGGAAAATATGGCTAAGCACCAAAAAAAAAACGATTTTTCTCGCGAACAATTCAAGTCGGTGCGCTGCCAATGCGTTGTTCGACGAGTCTCTCGTGCACAAATTTAGAAAATTGAAATTTTGTTAAAAAAAATCTTTTTTATTCATTTCAAAGCATCGATTTGGGTTCTCTTAATCTTTAAGATTACTCAGAAACAAGGACCACATGGACATTATCGATACTCTTGCCAGGGTGCCCAGTCACTTTTGTGCAAAAAAAATCGAGAAAAATGCGGCTACGCGAGCTCGGATCTACACGAGCACTGCGGGTTCTAATAACAACTTTGACGACAATCGAATCTGGATTATATCATTTTTCAAAGATGAATATGTCCTTTAATCAATTCTTGNTGGGTTACTTGGGTTACTTGGGTTACTTGGGTTACTTGGGTTACTCTGGGTTCTAATAACAACTTTGACGACAATCGAATCTGGATTATATCATTTTTCAAAGATGAATATGTCCTTTAATCAATTCTTGTATTTATTTCATCGGAAAATATGGCTAAGCACCAAAAAAAAAACGATTTTACTCGCAAACAATTCAAGTCGGTGCGCTGCCAATGCGTTGTTCGACGAGTCTCTCGTGCACAAATTTAGAAAATTGAAATTTTGTTAAAAAAATCTTTTTTATTCATTTCAAAGCATCGATTTGGGTTCTCTTANATGTTTCGAAATTAATCTACATGAAATATTACAAAAAGGGTCCAACGTAATATTTCAGTCAATACGAATGGGAGGAAATTGGTAAATTTGTGAAATATTACGATGAAATTTTTTTGAAATTTTTTCTGAAATGTGACTTTGAAACATTTCTGATAGATTTTTGGAAACTTTCTGAAAGGTTTCTGAAAGGTTTTTGAAAAGGTTTTGAAAGCTTGCTATTTAACTTTCTACAAGCTGTTTAGAAACTGTTTTGAAAGCTTGCTATTTAACTTTCTGGAAGCTGTTTAAAAACTTTTTTGAAAGCTTGCTATTTAACTTTCTGGAAGCTGTTTAAAAACTTTTTTGAAACCTTAAATGTAAACTTTCTCTAATCTTTCAGAAAAGCTTCTTGAAAGTCTTCGTCCCAGGGTTTGGGAAGCTTTCATGGAACCTGTTTGCGACCGGTTTGTCGAAGACATTTCGTACTTACAGAAAGCTTTCAAGAAAGTATTTTGGAAGCTCTCTAAACTTTTCTGAAAGCTTTCTGTAAGATTCTGGAAAGCGTTCATGCTATGTGGGTATCGTTAGTTGTATCTTAATATAACATGATAAAAATTTCGACTTCCCTTAAGAAGACACACACTCGTAGACACGTATACATTACACTGATTCAAAAAAATCGAAGTTTTTCAAAACCTCGATTATACAATCTTAATGTCTTCCATATTATTCCCTCTTAGTAAATTGTGTAGATTAGTAAACTGTGGAGATTTTAGCGAAGATCAAGGAGAATAGTTCCATCAAGACATAAAACATATGGAGCAACTATCAAGGCAGATCTAGGATTTGCGATGATGATAAATAGACATCAAGGAAACAACATATGACGATGTTAGATTTATAACCTAAAATGAAAAGTAATTAAATAAGTAAGTAATTGTTGAAATACATCTTACTTCTAGTATTTATAAGTACCTGCTGACTTGATTTATAATTCCACGGTGTGCTTGGTACAATTTTAACACACGAAGGTGTGCCGGCCCTCATCATTATTAGTTGTACCATTTTTCTGGTTTTTACAGAGTATCTATACCAGTCAGTGTAATAGCTATTTGGGTCAAATTTTTTATAAATCATTACTTATTTATGCAACAAATACTCAAAGTGCACTCAGTGAGCATTTAATAATTTTAATGCTTTACGAGAATCAACATGTTTACCAGCTCTCGAAAATATCCCCGCTAGCATCAAAGATCAACTGCGAAGGATAGCTCGTTATAATTAAAAACAGGACGCACGCGATGTATACGAAACCCATTCTCAGAGCTAGATTTATATTCTCCTTATACACAATTGTCATCTGCAAGAAAAATGAAGCTACGGTTATAAAATGTTCTAGTTCAACGTCAAATACAAAAATTTGAAACGGCACCAAACAACCGGAAACGGTAAGGGCGATGATCAAACCTAATGTACCGCAGAATATGATAGGACTCGTTACTGCATTCAGTGAATCAAAGTGACTAATCATTAAAAAAAATTAATTATCATTAAATAAAATAATTCTCAATATTATCACTTAACTAAATACAATCTTGATGTAATTGAACAAGCTGAGAGACATGATTGAAAATTTCATCATCTTTTTCCAATGAATTTTTTGTTCGAGAGTAGTTTGTTAGCTTTTCTAACTTAGATCTAATTAAAGAAAACTACGAAATTATTTATGTTAATTAACAATACATGAATTGGAACATTTTTAATACCTCAGGAATCGAAATTTTCCTAACACGTAGCAAACTGTCGATATATAAGCAATTGTTTCACTTGAAATAAATACTTGCGTCGTATAACATAGTATAGACAAAGCAAAAAAATAATAATAAAAGTGCGTGTCCTGGTCCACGAATAATTCCAGGTGAATAGTAATTAGATTTATCTGATTTCCTGGCTAGATGAAATTTGCTGTGACTGGCCATAATATTGGAATTGCAATGATATACATAGTATAATATCCACATACGAGGCCTAAAAAATAATTAAATTGTTTAGTTAAATTTATTCAATTTAATAATTGTAAAAATAACCTGCGATTAAGTAAGAAGTGAAATTAGATGCATCTATGTAATTTTGTAGAAACTTTTTTTCTTCGGAACTACATTGACAATAATTCCTTGTTATTAAAACTATCGCCTCTTGTACCTTCCAACATGATATCGATTAAATTTAAAAAGACTTCAATTAATTAAAACACAAAACTTTCATCAAAATTCAATAGGGTATTAAAAGTAATTATATTTACCGCTTTGAAGCCATTTTTGTCTAAATTTAAAAAATACATGCCGAAAAGAGTTAGAGTCTGATAACAAATTTGAATGCTTACTTCCACTACTTTATTTAATTCTATTTCATTATTGCTCATTATTTCAACTAAATAAATTAACTGCAAATGATAACCATTAATACAAATTTCATGCTATTTCAAATTATTCATCTAAACAATATGAAATGTTCAAAAAATTTTCGATTGAAATTACCGTGGATATAAACAATAAAACGTAAGATACAAATGATATCAGCGGTCTATATTTATTCATACCAGTCCAGAAAGGCCATGAATGTGATGCTTTCAAAAAAGGCACCAACAAGGGATACATTTGTCCGAGTTGTTTTTCAATTTCTAATTTATCTGATTCTGATAAATGTTGAAGTTCGCCATCTTCAATTCTTTGTTGCAGGATAATCGGTGAGTAATGTAACATTTTTATTTCGCAGCTCAAACAATAATGTATAAGGAAAATCTATCGTCAAATTAACTTATAAGTAAAAAAAAAAGAGTCTCCAAGACTATAAGAATGGTATAAAGTTCATGAATATTACAATGAAACTTGTGTACTTATGCAAAAGTAATTTTATTTCCATTAAATTCTTACACGTTTCGGGATTATATTTTCAGTAGTCAAGTATTCAGTAGTTCAGAATCTCAAAAGTAGGCGTAGGTTAAAAAACACGAGTTTTTTAAAGAGTTGTTTTGACACAAATTTAAATACGTTTTAAACGCTACATATATATTTACACGTATGATGTTTTTAAAAAAGTATATACAAGTCCTTACACACACATACACGATCCGAGGTATGTAGAATGTCATCGTGTGCTAGAAAATGAATGATAATATTTATCACAATCAAATAAGTTTATTTGATGTCAAATTTGTATAAAAAATCAAAAAAAAATCAATTTAATACAAAAATCTAAAATCAAACAAGTAAAAAGTGAGAAAACAAAAGAACAAAAAACATGAATCAAAAAAACGAGGAAATGAAGAAAAATCAAGAAAAAGAAAAGTCAGAAAATCCCAACACAAGCATCGATGTTTCACATCTGGTGCATTATCAATGCGTGCTTACTCTTCAAATCGTTTCCTCTCATTGAGTTAAGTAATCAAGAGAGTTGAGTAGTTTCTCGAGCTTTAGCGCACCAGATGTGAAACATCGATGCTTGTGTTGGGATTTTCTGACTTTCCTTTTTCTTGATTTTTCTTGATTTCCTCGTTTTTTTGATTCATGTTTTTTGTATTTTTGTTTTCTCACTTTTTACTTGTTTGATTTTAGATTTTTGTATTAAATTGATTTTTTTTTGATTTTTCAAGTTTTAATTTGTTTTTAATTTTTTACTTCTTTTTTTGTTTCGACTTTTACTTGTTCGATTACTTTTAAATTCTTCAATTTTCTTTAATTAATTTATAAAGATGTTTCACATCTTGCAGCTGTTCATAAACAGCTGATTTTTTTTAATTTTTTCAATTTTCAATTTGTTTTATTAATCAAATAAGTGCATTGAGCTATTATCATTCGTTGTATGTTAATATAACATGATAAAAATGTCGACTTCCTTTAAGAAGACACACACTGAGAGACACGTATACATACATGCAGTAATAAGTATCAGATTTGACAACGTGCATGATAGTGCATAGTCTCGCGACGTATACGCATAGACAACACATACGTATTATATGTATTAGCGATACGCATAAGCAAGAGAGAGAAAGATATCTCAACGCAGTCAATCCCGTGAGCTGAGCCGACTGCTGTTGCTTATGCTGTTACGTTGCCTCGTGCGTATACGTAAACACAGGCATACGCGCGTCGAGTCTCCGCAGCGGGCAGCAGCAGAAAGCAGTTCTGTAGCTGGCGCGGCAGTCAATCACAGCGCGTAGCGCAAACCGACGCTGTATAGGCAGTTCTACTACCAAAGTTGCGCTCGCTCGGACGGACGGACGGACGGACGCTCGGTTTTTACGGGTTTACCCCTGACACCAAACGCGAATATAGATGTTTCACATCAATATTTCGCTAAAAAAGATGCGAAAAGTCATAAATGCCTCTTTGGCCGGTTAATTATTACGCAATAGGTTTTGATAAAAACTGTTACTCGAACTTGCTTGTCTCGTTCTTATCTAGTTTTACATTAATTCTGTTTCAAGATGCTTTGATAAAGTAATGGTTTATAAAACTAATTTTTCATGTGTAAATGTCGTGCAATAACCATGCAAGATGTTTTTGACAAATTACTTCAATGCACCTACTAGAAAGTTTATGTAATTTAACTTGAAATCATAAAAATTTCAAATTCATACAATTTTTTCAAGTATTGTACAATACTTCCTCGTTATACTCACGAAAAAATTTTTATGCAATTTTTATTCAATTATGACATCATAAAAATTGCAAAAAACCAAATGCAGAACCCATTATATTTTGATTGCGAAGATTATCAAATTCTTGAGCAAGATTACTGACGTTTAAATATTCAACAGAAATTGCATTGTCTGCAGAAGTTAACAGTGGCTCTTCTGACTCAACTTTTCTTAAATACTGCTACTTTTAACAGATTTGCATATAATTGCAAAAGATTTTGCTACCAGGGATGTTTTAAGGTGATGCCGAAGACCCGATTTTGAGCGACCGAGCATTGTTATCTCCCATAATTGATTTCATTCCATTCCATTTAACAGTTTTTCCGGAAAACGGGATCGAATTTTTTAATGAGCATGGGCTATTGGGCATTATTAAATTTACGAAGAAAATTATTAGGCCTCATTCGATACCTAATAACGAATTGCTTGATCTCATATCTAAAGTACCCGATGACGAAGAATTACTCAATTATAGGTATTTATCGAACTAGGTGTAAAATGTATTAAAATTTGACATTTTTCATTTCTGACATTCGAAGCGTTCTTGCTACTCATTTTTATTTTTTTAGGGAACTTCGACCCCACCAACGGCCGACGGGGAAGGTCGCGAAGCGCGGCCAGTCCGTCGAGCAGACAGAGACAGTTAAATATTATAATATTTATGAAATTACATGAAAATTATTTCATTATTGAGCTTAATATCAGTCAAAAATCAAGGAAAATGAGAGAAAAACCATGTTTCTTGACTCATAAGAAGCTCAATGATGAATTCTGTTTGTCTGCCGATAACCAAAATTTATCAGAAGTTGTATTTTGATATATCGATGAACATATTACAATATGGTCCTAATCGAAGGATACGAACACATTTATTTTAGTACAGTTATATGATTAATGCAGGAAAATATCATTTTTATAGGGTTTCGAGTTGTAAATATGATTTTTGAGTACAAATTTGAATTGTACATCAAATTTTACACTAAAAACTATGATTCAACAATTTTTTCATATAAACCTCAGAAAATCAGAATCACAAGCAGAATATGAGCAGAAAAAGAAAATTCAACTTTGAGGACCTGATAATCCAATAGGGTTGGACCTTGAAGGCTGAAACTTTCAGGATTTTCACTTTTCAATGTACTTTTCAAAAGTACATAATTTAAGAAAAAAAATTTTTTTGACCATCACTCTAACTATGGCTTAGCCCATATATATAAAAAGTAATATTCCGCACATGATCGCATATTCGAAAATGTCATATCGATTACGACAGGGTATGATCATGTAAACCTACAAATTGAAAAAATCAATGCATTTTGGTAAAAATAAAATCAAAACTTTATGTGATCACTATTTTGAGAGGGTCGCTAG
>NW_019641602.1:136211-156353 GCF_000599845.2 Trichogramma pretiosum | reverse complement strand
AAGTAACCCAAGTAACCCAAGCGCACATATGACACATTTGACACATCGGACACAGAAATATTTTCGAAAAACACGACGAAAAACACCTCTTTTTGTAGTTATAGTTCGGAAATTTTCGTCAGTGTAAAAAAAGTACATTTTTAGAGGGGTGCAATGCGTATGGACTTGTAAAAATTTCAGAGATTTTCGGAACAATGCGTATGGACTTGTGAAAATTTTAGAGATTTTCAACCAATGCGTATGGACTTGTAAAAATTTCAGAGATTTTGAACCAATGCGTATGGACTTGTGAAAATTTTAGAGATTTTCAACCAATGCGTATGGACTTGTAAAAACGCATGAAATCTTGGTTCACTTCAGGTGAACCAACAATTTTTTGCATAGGAAGGTTGGAAATCATCGCACAAGTCGAAAAAACACATAAAATCTTGGTTCACTTCAGGTGAACCAACATTTTTTGCTCGAAATCGATCGGGAACCACTTAGGAAGGTTGGAAATCATCGTAGAAGTCGAAAAAACGCATAAAATCTTGGTTCACTTCAGGTGAACCAAGATGATTTGCACCAATGACGCCCAAACTACGCGGGATCGACTCAGGATCGATCAGGGATCACGAAAATGAAGTTTTTCCAAACTCGGTCTCCGACTGGAACCCAATAACCCTAGAGTCCCCATTGTTTCATCCAAACTAACTCGAACGAATGTATCATTTCGATCGGGAATCTCAAATACTTCTTTCCTATCTCAAACAGTCATCGGTACTCTAATTCCAAAATAACCCTACAGTTTACATAATTTTACCGTCTCTTAACCAAACTCGCGTATCACACACACAAGTTTCACTTCGAAATAACCCTACAGTTAGGAATGACAATGATTTGGCTTTGGGACTTGGAAATATTTTCACAGCATCGATGCTGTACCAGTTGTTCGGGAGAGTCGAACGGACGGGGCAATGCGTATGGACTTGCAAATAATCTTGAAATTTTGACTTAAGATCCAAAATAACCCTAACATTGATTGTTTCATCCGAAATAACCCTGAGATTCATTGTTTCTTCCAAAATAACCCTAAGATTGATTCTTTCGTCCGAAATAACCCCAACTGTATACCGTTCGTCCACAATAACCCGAAACTTTGAATAATTGACATGGTGTCGATAGGTCATAGGTTGTTTGGTACTTGGAATTATTTTCAGCATCGGTGCTTCCACTTGTTGTCGATCAGTCAGTTGGACGAGGCAATGCGTATGGACTTGCGATTCATCTTAAAAGTTTCGACTTGAAATCCAAAATAACCCCAGTTTCTGTATAGTTTCATCCAAAATAACCCATGTATGTATTACATTCGAGTGATGAACAGCGATCTTATTTACGATTGAACATAGTCTGAATTCCACGTTTCGAATCGTAAAAACTTAATATATTTAGAAATAGTTCCGAAATTTTCGAGGGTGTAAAAAAAGTAGGTTTTTAGGGGGGTGCAATGCGCATGGACTCAGCCATTTCAACGAGTCCATCATTCGAGACTTTCTCCATATTTCGTATGGTTTCATCCGAAATAACCCTAAGATTTATTGTTTCTTCCAAAATAACCCTAAGATTTATTGTTTCTTCCGAAATAAACTGAAAGTGAATTGTTTCATCCAAAATAACCCTAAGATTGATTTTATCATCCGAAAAAAAACCCTACTATTGATTCTTTCGTCCGAAATAACCCGAGACTTTGAATCGTTTTCATGTTCGATAAGTCAAAGGTTGTTTGTGACTTGCAAGTATTCTGAGCAACGATGCTTTAAAGTAAATGTTGAGTCAGAACACAAGGCAATACGTACGGACTTGCAATTGATTTCGAAATTTCGACTTGAAATCCAAAATAACCCTAAGATTTATTGTTTCTTCCGAAATAAACCTGAGATTGTTTCTTTCATCCGAAATAACCCTAAGATTTATTGTTTCATCCGAAATAACCCTGAGATTGATTGATTGTTTCATCCGAAATAACCCTAAGATTGATTGTTTCATCCGAAATAACCCTAAGATTGATTGTTTCATCCGAAATAACCCGAGGGTGTGTCGAATCATGGTCTGCGACTTGAATGAATGTCGTCTTGTGTAAATAATCTTGGAATTTTGACTCAACATCCAAAATAACCCTAAAGGGTAAAGTTTCCGTCAATCGTACTAATAGAATTTCGAATATGCATATTGATATGGTTTGCGGCTCCGGGGAGCGCTGTAGTGCTCAATCGACAAAATTGTGTGTGCGTACGATCGCAGAGGTCGAAAAACTTCTATAAAGTACGCGCTTTTAAAATTAAAAAAATCAAAGAAAACTTGGAAAAAAACTTGGAAAAAATTAGTCAAAATATCGTCAATGACATTTCAAAAAAATGGCTAAAATGTCTTCTTTTTGGTCAAAGACCACGGTCAACGCGCTTGAAAATCTCCAAAAAAAAAAAAAAATTTTAGAAACTTAGATAAAGCTTGAAAAAATTTAGAAAGTCAAAAAATTTTCAAAAAAAGGTAAAATGTCTTCTTTTTGGTCAAAGACCACGGTCAACGCGCTTAAAAATCTCAAAAATGCAAAGAAAAAAAGGTGAAAAAACTGGTGGCCAACGCTGTGTTGCTCGAATCGTCGAAATGTTAAGTGAAATCGATCAGGCACGTCGAAAAACATCGGAAAAATCACTCCGGTTTGAAATTCGAGAGACAAAAAAAATTAAAAAAAATTCAAAAAAAATTTAAAAAATACATGGAAAAAAAAAAGGTAGAAAGTGTTATTTTTGCATGAAATACACGTTGGCAGTACTTAAAATTGTCAAAAATGCATAATAAAAAAGTTAAAAAAGCTGGCGAACGCTACGAAGCTCGGATCGTCAAAATTTTGTGTGCAATCGATCGGGCACGTCGAAAAACATCGGAAAAATTACTCCGGTTTAAAATTGGAAAATGTCAAAAAAAAGTTGGAAAAAAAACGGTAAAAAAAAAAAAAAAAGTAGAAAGTGTTCTTTTTGCCTAAAAAACACGTTGGCAGTACTTAAAATTGTCAAAAACGCATAATAAAAAAGTTAGGAAAGCCGGCGAACGCTACGAAGCTCGGATCGTCAAACTTTTGTGTGCAATCGATCGGGCACGTCGAAAAACATCGGAAAAATCACTCCGGTTTGAAATTGGAAAATGTCGAAAAAAAGTTGGAAAAAAGTTAGAAAAAAAGTTGGAAAAAAAACGGTGAAAAAAAAAAAAAAAGTAGAAAGTGTTCTTTTTGCCTGAAAAACACGTTGGCAGTACTTAAAATTGTCAAAAATGCATAATAAAAAAGTTAAAAAAGCCGGCGAACGCTACGAAGCTCGGATCGTCAAACTTTTGTGTGCAATCGATCCGGGAGGTCGAAAAACATCCAAAAAAGTACTCCCATTTGACTTCTGCCGATTCAGATGTTGTTAACCCAAGTAACCCAAGTAACCCAAGTAACCCAAGTAACCCAAGTAACCCAAGCGCACATTTGACTCATTTGACACATTTGACATAGAAATATTTTCTAAAAACACGACGAAAAACACCTCTTTTCGTAGTTATAGTTCAGAAATTTTCGTCACTTAAAAAAAAGTACGTTTTTAGGGGGGTGCAATGCGTACGGACTTGGACATAAAATTCATTGTCCTACAACGCTCATTGTCAAATTAACCCCCCTAACATTGGTTCCACAAACTTAGATTTATCGATCTAAATACTTCGGTCCGATAGATGGTTTAGCTTCTCATTTGAATCACGTAATCAAATTAACCCTACGAAGGTGAATAACCAGAGTCTTCAGGGATGAAACGAGTGGATTTTTGATACTTAAAATTAACCTCAAAAGCACAATATTAGGCGAGTCAATGCGTATGAACTTGTAAAAATTTCATATATTTTCCAACCAATGCGTATGGACTTGTAAAAATCTCAAAAATTTCCAACCAATGCGTATGGACTTGTAAATAATCTTGAAATTTTGACTGGAATTACAAAATAACCCCAAAGTTCGTTATTTTATCCGAATTAACCCTAGAGTCCCGATTGTTTCATCCAAACTAACCCGAACAAATGTATGATTTCGATCGGGGATCTCAAATACTTCTTTCGTATCTCAAATAGTCATCGGTACTCTAATTCCAAAATAACCCTACAGTTTACATAATTTTACCGTTCGTCCGCAATAACCCGAAACTTTGAATAATTGACATGGTGNAACCAAACTCGCGTATCACACACACAAGTTTCACTTCAAAATAACCCTACAGTTAAGAATGATAATGATTTGGCTTTGGGACTTGGAAATATTTTCTCAGCATCGATGCTGTTCCAGTTGTTCGGGAGAGTCGGATGAACGAGGCAATGCGTATGAACTTGTGAAAAACAAAAATTTTGATCCAATGCGTATGGACTTGTACATAAACTTGAAATTTTGACTTAAAATCCAAAATTACCCTGAGTTTCATTCTTATGTCCGAAATAACCTGGAACTTTGTTCCATAAATTTCCAAAATAACCCGAGAATTTATCATCTCTTCGAAAATAGCCCGACACTTGTCGCCGTTTACTTCTAAAATAACCCTAAGATTGATTATTCCATCCAAAATAATCCTAAGATTGATTGTTTTTTCCAAAATAACCCTAAGGTTGATTCTTTCGTCCGAAATAACCCGAGAATGTATCATTTCATTCAGCGAAGGTGGCTCTCGGGACGTGGTGGCTGAGTCAAGGGACAAGGCAATGCGCGCATGGACTTGTATATAATATTGAAATTTTGACTTAAGATCCAAAATAACCCTAACATTGATTGTTTCATCCGAAATAACCCTGAGATTGATTGTTTTATCAAAGATAACCCCAGTGTTTGTCGAATCATGGTCTGCGACTTCGATGAATGTTCATGTGATGGGGCAATGCGCGTTTGGACTTGTAAATAATCTTGAAATTTTGACGTAACTTCCAAAATAACCCTGAGATTCATTGTTTTTTCCAAAATAACCCTAAGGTTAATTCTTTCGTCCAAAATAACCCCAACTGTATACCGTTCGTCCGCAATAACCCGAAACTTTGAATAATTGACATGGTGTCGATAGGTCATAGGTTGTTTGGNTTTGGGGGGGGGGGGGGGGGGTGTAATGCGTATGGACTTGGACGAAATAACCCTACACTTGGTTCTATCAATTTCCGAAATAACCCGAAGGAATACAATTTCTTGCAATATAATCCGAGATCTATAGATATTTTTATTGATGGTTGGGGTCTGAATAGTTTCTTCAAAAATAACCCTAAATTGTATAGTTCCATCCAAAATAACCCTAAACTTGATTGTTTCATCCGAAATAACCCTAAGGTTGACTGGCTTATAAGAAGGTGTGCCTGATTTTGGCTTAGATAGGTCGGGCATAGTTAAAAACACTAGAAAAAGTGACTTGAAATTCGCCAAAAAAACGTCAAAAAAACTTTGAAAAAATTAAAAAAAAAATTGGAAAAATTCGTCAAAAAAATTTTAAAAAAAGGGTCAAATATGTTCTTTTTGACTGGTAAACAAGATAAAGAAGGTTTCAGGAGGTGAAAGTGAAAAATACAACATTTAAAAATTCTGACGGGCGCTACGTTGATTAGAGCAATCTGATTTTGTCATACATCGATCGGGCATCTTCGAAAACACTAGAAAAAGTATCGTAGGAATGAAAAGAAAATCGACAAAAAAACTTGGAAAAAAAAGTGACAAAAAATTTGAAAAAAATTGGCCAAAAAATTTTCAAAAAATGCTAGAAACTGTTTTTTTTTGGCTGGAAAACGTGTTAAAAAAGGTTTCAAAACGCAAAAGTTGAAAATACAACTTTTAAAAATTCTGTCGGGCGTTAGTTTGATTTTAGACGTCTGATTTTGTCACAGATCGATCGGGCATCCTGAAAAACACTATAAAAAGTATCGCAGAAATGAAAAAAAAATCGACAAAAAAACTTGGAAAAAAAGTGAAAAAAAATTTGGAAAAAATTCGCCAAAAAATTTTCAAAAAATGCTAGAAACTGTTTTTTTTGGCTGGAGAACGTGTTAAAAATAGTTTCAAAACGCAAAAGTCGAAAATACGCATTATAGAAACTCTGTCGGGCGCTGTTGTGGTCGGAGACGTCTGATTTTGTCATAGATCGATCGGGCATCCTCAAAAACACTAGAAAAAGTATCGTAGAAATGAAAAAAAAATCGACAAAAAAACTTGGAAAAAAAAGTGACAAAAAATTTGAAAAAAATTGGCCAAAAAATTTTCAAAAAATGCTAGAAACTGTTCTTTTTGGCTGGAGAACGTGTTAAAAAAGGTTTCAAAACGCAACAGTCAAAGGTACGCATTATAAAAACTCTGTCGGGCGCTGTGTTGGTCGGAGACGTCTGATTTTGTCATAGATCGATCGGGCATCCTCGAAAACACTGAAAAAAGTATCGTAAAGGTCATTTTGTCGATACAGATGCTCATAACCCAAGTAACCCAAGTAACCCAAGTAACCCAAGTAACCCAAGTAACCCAAGCGCACATCTGACTCATTTGACACATTTGACATAGAAATATTTTCTAAAAACACGACGAAAAATACCTTTTTTCGTAGTTATTATTCAGAAATTTTTGTCACTTAAAAAAAAGTACGTTTTTAGGGGGGTGCAATGGGTACGGACTTGGACATAAAATTCATTGTCCTACAACGCTCATAGTCAAATTAACCCCCCTAACATTGGTTCCACAAACTTAGATTTATCGATCTAAATACTTCGGTCTTATAGATGGTTTAGCTTCTCAATTGAATCACGTAATCAAATTAACCCTACGAAGGTGAATAACCAGAGTCTTCAGGGATGAAACGAGTGGATTTTTGATAATTAAAATTAACCTCAAAAGCACAATATTAGGCGAGTCAATGCGTATGAACTTGTAAAAATTTCATGTATTTTCCAACCAATGCGTATGGACTTGTAAATAATCTTGAAATTTTGACTGGAATTACAAAATAACCCCAAAGTTCGTTATTTTATCCGAATTAACCCTAGAGTCCCGATTGTTTTTATCCAAACTAAACCCCAACCCCAACAAATGTATCATTTCGATCGGGGATCTCAAATACTTCTTTCGTATCTCAAATAGTCATCGGTACTTTAATTCCAAAATAACCCTACAGTTTACATAATTTTACCGTCTCTTAACCAAACTCGCGTATCACACACACAAGTTTCACTTCAAAATAACCCTACAGTTAGGAATGACAATGATTTGGCTTTGGGTCTTGGAAATATTTTCACAGCATCGATGCTGTACCAGTTGTTCGGGAGAGTCGAACGGACGGGGCAATGCGTATGGACTTGCAAATAATCTTGAAATTTTTACTTCAAATCCAAAATAACCCTTAAGTTGATTTTCTTATCCAAAATAACCCTAAGGTTAATTCTTTTGTCCCAAATAACCCGAGCATGTATATCATTCGTCCAAAATAACCCTAGAGTTTAAATAATTCTGGTCTTAGACTTGTAAAAATAATGATTCGGGTTTAGGACTTGGAAATATTTTCAGCATCAGTGGTTCCAGTTGTTAGGGGGTGAGTCAGATGGACAAGGCAATGCGCGCGTGGCAACTTGTAAAAATAATCTTGAAATTCAGAATTAAAATCCAAAATAACCCTAAAGTTAATTGTTTCATCCAAAATAACCCGAGGATTAATCGTATTCTAGTCTGCGACTAGAAATTATATTAATTGGAGATGGTGTATATGAGAAGTTGTCGGTCGATTCTTTTCATATTTTTCACAGACATACTACTTGGTGTTACCAACAATTTGAGACGAAAAAAGTTGGATTCGGTCGGGCCAATTTCAAAATATTGCAATTTCTAAATTTTTTCAAACTTAGCGACTAGAAATTATATTAATTGGAAATGGTGTATATGAGAAGTTTTCGGTCGATTCTTTTCATTTTTTTCACAGACATACTACTTGGTGTTACCAACATTTTGAGACGAAAAAAGTTGGATTCGGTCGGGCCAATTTCAAAATATTGCAATTTCTAAATTTATTCAAACAAAGCGACGGGTATGGTCGGAAAGTAGCTTTTCACGAGGTAATGCACTAATAGACTTGTAAATAATCTTCAAATTTGACTTGAAATCTAAAATAACTCTAAAGTTGATTCTTTTATCCAAAATAACCCTAAAATTTATTGTTTTTACCGAAATAACCCCAAGAGTATATATCTTTCATCCAAAGGAGTTTGAATAATTCTGGTCCGAGACTTATGAAAAATAATGATTTGGGACTTGGAAATATTTTCAGCATTGGTGGTTCGAGTTATAAGGGTGAGTCAGATGAACAAGGCGATGCGTATGGACTTGTACATAAACTTGAAATTTTGACTTAAAATCCGAAATAACCCTGAGTTTGATTCTTATGTCCGAAATAACCCGGAACTTTGATCCATAAATTTCCAAAATAACCCGAGAATTTATCATCTCTTCGAAAATAGCCCGACACTTGTCGCCGTTTACTTCCAAAATAACCCGAAGGTAAATTGTTTCATTCAAAATAACCCTAAGATTGTTTGTTTTTTCCAAAATACCCCTAAGGTTGATTCTTTCGTCCGAAATAACCCGAGAATTTATATCATTCCTTCGAAATAACCCGAGAGCTTCAATAATTATCATGGTCGGTAAGAGTGAAAGTGGTTTGGTACTTGGAAATATTTTCAGCATCGGAAGTTCCAATGGATATGTGGGTCAAAGAGACGAACCAATGCGTATGGACTCGTAAATATTCTTGGATGTCGAATAAATATTCCACAAGTCCCTCGATACTCAAACTCCGAAATAACCCGAGAATGTATCATTTCATTCAGCGAAGGTGGCTCTCGGGACGTGGTGGCTGAGTCAAGGGACAAGGCAATGCGCGCATGGACTTGTATATAATATTGAAATTTTGACTTAAGATCCAAAATAACCCTAACATTGATTGTTTCATCCGAAATAACCCTTAGTTTGATTCTTTCGCCGAAATTTATCCTGAAACTGATACCCGCGTTTAAAATAATCCACGGGTTTTAAGAATTTCCATGTTCGGTCGGCCATCAGAAGTTGTTTCGGCCTTGGAAATATTGGTGCACAGCGACGGAGGTTTACAGTGATATACATGAGTGAAAGAGAAAAAGCGATCCGTATTGACTTGTTTACAATAATGCCAGAATGATGACAACTAGAGTACGTACTTCAACTCCAAATGAACACAATAGTCCCGTATAGCAAGGATTGTTTCAAACTTTTGATAAATGCGTGCTTTGGAAAATGCATGGAAAACTAGCATAAAAGAGTTCATGTCGTATAATAACTCACAAGTGCATACTTAAATACCTAAAAGAANAGTAACATGATATAATCCAGATTCGATTGTCGTCAAAGTTGTTATTAAAACCCAAGTAACCCAAGTAACCCAAGTAACCCAAGTAACCCAAGTAACCCAAGTAACCCAAGTAACCCAAGTAACCCAAGTAACCCAAGTAACCCACATTAAATCTCAATCATCTAACACATCCGACACATCTGACACAGAGATCCTCCGTAGGTCTTTAGCGATACTCGCTAGACTTGTGGCCGCCTGTTAAATTATAAAAATTAGAAAAAATAATTTCTAAACATTGGCCAATCTATTAAATATAATTGATTAACATCTGCCAATGTGTTTAAATATTTTGTTGCACCAGAAATTAATTTAAACAAATAGCGCTGTTCGATTCGCACCTCGATAGTGTGATAGCCTGGACTTTCGTCGCGCCCAGATCCGGCATTTATTTTACGCAAATTAAAATCGGATTGCACAGAGAGATAGCTTTTTTTATTACCTTTCAAATGGACCATGTCCGACCAGGGTTAAAAATTAATTTACTCGAGTAAAAAGCCAGAATATCCGAAAAAACGTCGTTTTTCACCTACAACGCCTTTCTCGACGGAAAATGTTCCCAGATCCGGCATTTTTTTTACCCAAATTATAATCTGATGGCACGAAAAGTTAGATTTTTTCATTACCTTTCCAATGGACCATGTCCGACTATGGTTAAAAATCATTCAAATCCCGTAAAAGGCCAAAGATTACGAGAAAACGTGGATTTTAGGCAAAGTTTGTAGCTTAAAAATTGTAAAGTGTCGTTCAATAAAAAGTGCGTCGAAAAATTTTCAAAATTACGTCAGTTTCTCGTTATTCAAGTCTTAACGAATCAATTGAACCGATAAAATAATCGACCTACCGATTTCGAGGTACAGTAACCCACATTAAATCTCAATCATCTAACACATCCGACACATCTGACACAGAGATCCTCCGTAGGTCTTTAGCGATACTCGCTAGACTTGTGGCCGCCTGTTAAATTATAAAAATTAGAAAAAATAATTTCTAAACATTGGCCAATCTATTAAATATAATTGATTAACATCTGCCAATGTGTTTAAATATTTTGTTGCACCAGAAATTAATTTAAACAAATAGCGCTGTTCGATTCGCACCTCGATAGTGTGATAGCCTGGACTTTCGTCGCGCCCAGATCCGGCATTTATTTTACGCAAATTAAAATCGGATTGCACAGAGAGATAGCTTTTTTTATTACCTTTCAAATGGACCATGTCCGACCAGGGTTAAAAATTAATTTACTCGAGTAAAAAGCCAGAATATCCGAAAAAACGTCGTTTTTCACCTACAACGCCTTTCTCGACGGAAAATGATCCGAGATGCGGCATTTTTTTCACCCAAATTATAATCTGATGGCACGAAAAGTTAGATTTTTTCATTACCTTTCCAATGGACCATGTCCGACTATGGTTAAAAATCATTCAAATCCCGTAAAAGGCCAAAGATTACGAGAAAACGTGGATTTTAGGCAAAGTTTGTAGCTTAAAAATGGTAAAGTGTCGTTCAATAAAAAGTGCGTCGAAAAATTTTCAATATTACGTCAGTTTCTCGTTATTCAAGTCTTAACGAATCAATTGAACCGATAAAATAATCGACCTACCGATTTCGTGGTACATCGATAAACGTGACCTTAACCCGCCCCAGGTTGACCGAGTACGTACGGACGCGCACCGAACAAGAGCGACCACGCAAACGACGGCAACGCCCGCGTCCGACGGTGACGGCCCGTGAACGCGAACCGGACACCGTTTCGCCCGTTAGTGGGCAAAGTTTTCGTCTGCTGCCTCAGCAATAAAGCACAAGAAACGCGCCGCGCAAGCACGACCAGGCAACTACGACGCAAGTACGCGAATTGAACGATAATCGGAGGCCGAGAAGCACGACCCCTCCCTGGGAAACGGGTTCGACTGCACAAGGTAGGTACGTACTTAATAAGACAACGAGTACGAACGCAACGGAGAGAACGACGAGATTGGTACATTAGGTAGGTAGGTACGTTGTTAGGTAGGTAAGTAGGTAGGTAGATAGGTAGGTAGATAATTAAGGTGTACACATTAATAAAAAATATCATCAACGTTAAAAAAGCACAATTTATTCGTTCGGCGCGCATACGTCCAACAACAATCGTACACACAAAAAGCAACGAAATTTGCCAAAAAAAGAAACCAAAAAAAACCAGTATTGTAAATAATAATTACGTACGAACGAACGGAAAGTTGGGTTCGCTACTGCAGTTGCCTCAGACAACACGCAACGCGCAAAGCGACGCGCACGCAACGATGCAATCGAGCGTGTCGTCGCAAACAAACGCAACCAATGCAAACAACAATATACACAAAAACATACGAAACAATTGAACAAAACGATAAACGATGTAAAAACAAACAAAGGAAAGAAAAAACTATAAACGGTGAACCAAAAGCACACGAAAGAACGATAAAAAATCATCGACACATGATTGTAAACGCAGAGAAAAAGAAAATTTTTAAGGTCGCCTTCAGCGACGTCCCTTGCCGTCGTCGCGACGCTTATCCTCCCTCCTCTTTGTTGTTGTCGTTGTTGATGACGACGATCTTCTTGACGAAGCGGAGCCGCGCGGCGTGCTCCGGTAGCTCGAGCCTGTTGCGCCGTCGTCGCTGTCCACCTCGCTCTCGCTGTCCACCAGCTCGAGCCAAGCTCCTTGTCCTCTTGGACCGCCACCCTGCAAACGAAGAGGAACAAAATTATTAGATTAACCATGATTATCGAGCGTGCACGCGCGTGAAAGGGGGGCAAGACTCGACACTCGTGCCCGCGAGCAATGTATAATGCACTCACCACCGTGTGAAAGCCCGCCCGGGGCGAACACTGCCTCGGGTCCAAAGAGGCCGAGCGAGACGACGATGCCAACACGGGTTTGCAGCGAGCCGCTGCTCCTCCCGTGCTTGGCCTGCTCGTGCTGCTGCTGCTGATGCCGCCGCCACGGGCGTCCTTGCCGATCGGCACCGACGCTCGATCCAGCACCACCACCGGCTGTCGGCCGGAGCACTCGGGCCGACGGGACGCTTGCTGCTGCTGCTGCTCGGTCGGACGCGTCGTTGTTGGCGTCTGCGGCATTGTTGTCGGTGATTGCGCCTTCGCTGCCCACGACGACGATGTCGACGGCCTAGCCTCGTCGACGGCGTCTTGGCCGGGGCCCTGGGTCCTCGGGCGCTTATTGTTGTTGCTGCGCAGCCGGCACGACGGACCGGCCTGCTGGTCGTCGGCCTGCTCGCCACGCTGTCTGCTGCTGCGACGACGATAACGAGCGGCTTCGTCGCACTCCTTGTCCTCCTCGTTCTCCTCGTCCTCGTCGTCGGCCCTCCTGCGTCTCTTCCAGCCACGCGCCGGGCCCCGTTTTGGCGGCGCCGGCCGGCTCCAGTACTCGCGCTCGCGCTGTTACAACACAAAAAATGACAAGGTTAAAACAGAATAATGTATATAGGTCGTGTAATGCGAGAAGAAATTTTGTTTTTTTTTTTTTTTTTTTTTTTTTAAAGAAAAGCGACGAAATTGAATTTTCGACTCACCTCGAATTCGGCGTCCGTGCATTTTGCCGAGGCCTGCTGCTGTCCGCTGCCGCTTTGGCCGCGCTCGTCCCTGCGCTCGGCGTAGAAGCGCCAAGCGTGCCGGGCGCGCACAAACGTCGCGAATTTTTCGTGACTTGGGTCCGGCCCGTTCCTCTGATTTCTGCCGGCAATCAGGCCCCACAGACGAAAGGCCTTCTTGTCCCGCAGCAGCTTTTGCAGGCGGGCCCGGGCGCGTGTCGCCGTCACGTGACCATTACCGAAAAAATACTCTGCTGTCAGCTTGCGCCAGTACTCCTTGCTACGGTACTCGTGCACCGAGCGAGGATCGAGGCAGCGCAGCAGCAGCGCGTCCTCCTCGAAAGACCACTGATCGTCGACTCCGTCGATGGGCGGCCTCGCCGCAGCCTCGTTAACCGCCGACAAAAAGGCCCTCGCGGCCTCGTAAGCTGGACCGTCGGCCGAACCATCCTCCTCGTCCTCCTCCTCTGACTCGTCGTCGTCGTCGTCGTCGTCGTCGTCGTCCGTCTCTTCCCCATCGTCCCGGCGTTCTTGGTCGTCGTCGTCGTCGTAATCGCGTTCGACCTCGACGTCGATCTCGTCGTCTTGGTCGTCTTGGTCGTTGCGTCCGATCGCAGCCACTGCTGCGTCCGCTGCCGCTGCGGCCAATCCTGGCCGCGCCGAGTACGACGATCCACCGACGTTGACGTCGACGCGATCCTTGGGCTGATCCACCTGCTGCTGCTCCTCGGCACCGGCCAGATCATCTACGGAGCTGGGCCTTGAAACAGCTGCAGCAACCACCTCGATGCCGACGCTGCTTTCGCTGCTACGGCTGCTGCTGCTGCTGTCCACGACGACGACTGTCGAAGAAGGCTGCTGCTGCTGCTCCCTTTCGGCAACCAGAAACGAGCGCTTTTGACGGCGACGCAGCTCCTCGGACGACGACGACGTATCGTCGCTGCTGATGATCATCATGTCCAGCCCGCTGTTCCCAACCCGTGGTTGCTGCTGCTCGTCGTCGAGCGACACGTCGAGTGTCGACGCGACGGACGGACCCGACGCCGCGGGCGAGTCTGCTCCTACGGCAGAGATCGTGCCTTCCCCACTGGCGACCGGCGCGCCCGTATCAGCGGCACCGGCTGGCGTCGACGGTTCACCAAGAATCACGGGGTCGGCTGCTGCTGCTGGTGTCGGTGGTGGCAGCGACGCGCCCGGTTCACCCACCGGCAACGGTATGTCCTCGATCGCTGCAGCTACGCTGCTGCCGCTGCTGCCGGCCTCTACCGACGCCGCGGCTACGACGACTAGGACGACGTCGTCGGAGGAGTTGGTGATGTTGGTGGTGGTGGTGGTGGTGGTGGTGATGGTGGTGGTTGCGATGCTGTTGGCGGCGGTGGTGTCCACGGCTGCTGCGGCAACGGCCGCGTCATTGGCCCCAACGGCGACGGCTTGGTCGCTGGCCGCGACCGAGGCGACGGCCGACCCACCAGTCGTCGCTGGCATCTTGCTGCAGCTGCTCGCGTCCATGTCTACGCGTGCGACGTTGATCGACGTAACGAAAGCGACGCTCGTGTTGACAAGCCGATGATGCTCCGCGACAAGCGACGACGCTGCAGAAACAAAAGAAACTAGATGTAGAAAGTCGAATATTGTCAGAGACGCGAGTTTCGACGACCAAAAACGACGACGGTTCGCGTTCGCGGCTGCTCGCTCGGACGATAAGGCTCTGCTAGCGTTACGAATCGCTCGATCCTTTCGCAAATTTTCTTTTTTATTCTACTTTCTTCTGGCCTTTTAGATTTCTTTTCTTTACATTTTCGCCGAGCGGCCGAGGCGAAGAACGAGCGACGATCGCTGCTAGTCGACGCGACGATGCCGAGAATTACGACGAAATTTTGTCGCGGCAACGTAAATGTAACGATGACTGAGTGAGAGACAGAGAGAGAGAGAGAGAGAGGCGTGACAAATGCATACCTGATGATGATGTTGTCGTTGGCCTCGGCGTTGATCACCTCGTCGTCGTCCGTTGTTGCTGGTCGAGAGCCTGCTGCTGCTGCTGCTGCTGCTGCTTAACTGCGAGCTTCTCGTATTATCTCTTGCAAATGATGCTGCTTGACAACGTCGTCGTCGTGAAATTGGCCGGGCGAAAAACTGCAACATACGATTGAGCGATTAACCAAGGGGAAAAAATGGCTACCGATCGGCTGGATTTAAGGGCCCGCGATAAACTTGCCAGAGCTGGCAACAAAGAAAAATTTTGTCGACTTGCGTGTGTGCGCGTGCGTGCGTGCGTGCGTGAGTTAGATGAGTGAGTTGGATGAGTGAGTTAGATGAGTGAGTGAGTGAGTGTGCTCGCGCTCAAAGTTCACGGTAAGCGAGATTGGTAATGCTCACCTGTTTACAATGCGACTTGACGCTCTGCTGTCCGGGTAAAAAGTGTCGTGCCAAAGCAAAGGGCAAACGGAACTGCCGTGCTGTTGACCGCTTAGCGACGCTACTGCCACCACCGCCGCTGCCGCCCGTCGCGCCATTCGGCGTGCGAAACGAAACGCTGCTCGCGATAAACGACGCAAGTCAAGCGATTCGCGCGCCTTAACGAAAACCCGACACTGTCTCGCAAGTTGCGCTCACGACCAACTTGACAGATTGTGTACGTACCATTGTCGCTTTTATGCTCGTCGGACTCGTTGACTTTTTGCGCTCGTGTCTCTTGTGTCTTTCAGCATTTCCTCCTGTTTTTCTTTTTGTTTGTTGTGTTTCTGTTGTGTTTTCTTTTGTTTGTTGTGTTTTTTTTGTTGTGTTTTTTGTCGTGTTTTTTGTTGTGTTTTTTTGTTTTTCGCGTACCTTGCCTCTCTATCGCGTGCCAGCGATTAGCAAAAACTCAATTTGCGTGTGCGCGTTTCCGGCCTCGCGTTGTTTTGCTGTGCGCTCTCCAACTTTGTGCGCCGGTGATAATTATCAAACCCCCCTGTGCTGTGCTTTGTTGGCGCCTGCTGTGTGTGCTGCAGCATTCTTTGTGCCGTTTCGCGAGAAAAGCTGGCGGCTCGACAAACGTGTTCGGTTTGCACGGGCCACCAGTGAACAATCCATTCCAACGCATCCTACGTATCGTGGCTGACGGTGATAACGCGCGCGACGCAAGAAACATCGGAGACGACACGACCAGCTGCGGCTGCGAGGGCGAGAACGACGATGAGCCGATACCATCATCACGAGCAGCGGCGGCGTACCATCGAGGTGGCCTACGACGTCGACTCGTACGCCTACGTCTCCAACACGATGTCATTTTACAGGCCAGCCGCTGTGATCGACGTGCCGTTGAGGCATCTGCACGTCGCCAGCATGAAAAATAAAAAAATTTTCCGCGCGATCGACGCTACGGTCGTGCACGAGCCGGCGGCCGCGCCGCCTTTCCCTCAGCAGCCGCCCGAGCGGCGCTACGAAACCAGATACGCCGGCGACACAGCCATGCGCCAGTGCCTGGACGCGCGCTACCAAAACGCAAGCAGCTGGTGCGAATTTGTTCTGGCCGGCGAGACGACCAAGCTCGTGGCCTGCTGCCGTCTACCGGCCCATCTGTTGCCGCTTAGACGCCCTAACGAGCCGCCCCTTAGACTTCGCGGCCTCGTCCTCGAGGCGGCCATCCTGGCTGTGCGCGATCTCGATGCCGAGACCAAGACGCGCCGCGCCGGCGCCGACTCGGCCGAGATCGGCACCCAGTCGTACTTGCGCGTATTCAAGCGCGACTGGCCCGCCTTTTCACGTAACTGGGAGAGACGCATCTCCCAGATACCCATCTTTCGCGACAACGACGTGCGCATGTTTTATTACGTGTGCGCCCACGGTCTCCTTATGGAGCTCGGCAAAGCTCGCAAAGAGATCGAGCGACACGTTCGCACTCTCGATCCATCCATAATCGTGCGACAGCTGCACGTGGGCGCCTCGCTGACGTCGCCCGCCGATCGGAAGCTCCTACTCGTCGACTTGGCACGTTATCGCTAGGTGTACGACATACCGACGACCAACGACGCCTCGTACGTCTACAAGCCGTACTTTAACGGCAAGTACGGCTATTACTCGCACGTAACGGCGAGCCAACGCTTTCCCTATCTGCAATACGCCCACACGTACGCACACGCCGCCCATCGATTCATTGGCAATCGAAAAGGCAAACGGGCCCTCTTTCTGCGCGCTCTTGTCGGCGGCCGCGTTGACGAGACCCAAATGAGGTCGTACTGCGAGCCTCTCACCAAGAACGGCGACGTAAAGCTCGCCCAGTATCGACGATTCGTCGACGCGATCCGACAATCGCCGGATCTTCGGGTCGAGATCGTGCTCGACGAGAAGCTACTTTACCGCCGTGCCAGGGCTGCCGCCGCCGCCATCGCCGCCGCAGCATCAGCAAACAACGGCGAAACCAACAACAACAATCGGAACATGGACGACGACGACATGTACGACAATGGGAACAGCGGCTACGACCACGACAGCAACCAGCAGAACCAGAACGTCGACCGTGATGAGGATAATAATCAACAACGACCACCACGACGACGACGACGACGAGGACCGCTCGACCGCCGCGACAATTGCCTTGGCGCGCGCAACACTGCCAACGACGTTGGCCGATTCGATCGTCGCCTCGTCAGGGACGCCATCAAGCACGTCGTCGAGCGACACTTTGAGCTTGGCGCCATCGTCGAGTCGAACGATTGGCAGTCGCAGATCGTTCGTAGGGCCGAGCCCCTTCTCCAATTTTACGAGCACCTCTACGACGGCAATCGAGCCGGCTGCCGGACAATGACCGACGTACAGCTATGCAGAGCCTTCTACTACGAGATCGCCCTCGATTACTGGTGCTCCGGCTCGAGCAGGCACTTTGACGACGACACGCTCAAGCCCATGCTCGGCCGAGCAAGCGTGATTGCCAGCACCGATCCAGTGACCGGCTCCATCGATATCGTGCCACAGCGCGCCACACTGCGACATCTACGCAATGAAGCCGACACTTTGCGCGGCGCGCAACTGCCCCATCACGCAATGAGGCGCTACGTGCAGGACCTGGCGCACGTCCTGCTCACCTGGCGCGACATAAGCCAGCTCACTTCCGCCCAACTGCTGCTCCAACTCTACGCGCAGAACGTGCACAGGGCCCAGCTCTGCCAGAGAGCGCGTTTTACGCCGCTGCGCCCAGAGATTGTCTTCGATCGCGTCAATTTGCCGGAGCACAAGCCTTTCGGCCGTCATCCCTGGCTCGTGCTCACTCACGAGGTGCTGCGGGCGATGCTCGAACCCCAGAGCATACTCGGCTCGCTGTTTCTGCAGGCAGCCGGCCAGCCGGACCGCAACGAGCTCCAACAACTGCTGGATCGCACCCTCCAGGCATTTCCAATTCATCTCCTGCAGAGGACGCGCTACCTCGAGAGCCCCTACTGGGCAAAGGTGTTTGCCTCGGCCCGCGAAATACTCGACCAGAACGTACAGGGCAGATACGGCGGCGAGGTAACGAGACGGATGAATCTCGTGCGACTGCTGGAGCCGCAGGCACCGCCGATTCCACCAAACGCCCGGCCCGACGATCACGTGATAGACCGGCTGGCCGAGCTCGCAGCCGCCGGTGCACCACCGATTGATGCGGATCCTCACAGACACCAACTTGCCAACTTTCGACGCGCGCCCGCCGACGCCTTCTTCATCGACGAGCGGCAGCCGCTGCCTCGGCCGGAACCGCGCGATCGTCCGCATCCGCATCTGCCGCCGCCGCCGCCGCCGCAACGAGAACGATACGAGCGCCGGTACCGGCCGTACCCTCGACAACGACCGCAACATGATGAACATCAAGTTCAGCAGCAACGAGACCAACAACCGGAACAACATCTTGTACGACAATCTCCTCCTCCTCCTCCTCCTCCTGCTGAACCACTACAGCCGGTGCGCGATGCCAACGAGCCGCCGCCGCTGCCCATGCAGCCGGCTGCACCTCGAGACGCACCCGTGCTGCCGGCCGCGGCGGCTGCCGGTGATATCCCCGCCCTTGACCTCGTCCTGGACGACAACGAAGGCGACCAACAGCGAGCGCCCGACGAGGCCCATCTACAACTCGAGCGAGACCGCGACCGACGCAGAGCAGAATCGCAGGCCATCTTTCTCTGGCTCAAGACTGACCGAAACTACAAGATTGAGTCGAAAACGGACCGCCTGCTCCTCGATGGCCTCGGTGCCAGCAGCCCATTATTGCGCAATTACTCGGCCAAGGAGCTTCGCAACAGGCTCGTCGCCTTGTCGAGGCTGACCGTTGAACAACTCAAGCAACTACTCTGCACCGATCGCTCGTGGGCCGACAAAATTCGACGCATGTACAAGACGAGCCGAAGATAAGCAAACTACAAAAAGCACACACCACCACCGCCATCGCCAAACGCAACAACACGAGAGTGAGAAACGAAGAAAACAGTAAATGAACGATTCATTGATTAAATTGCAAAAAAAAAAAAAAAAAAAAAAAACCAAAAAAAAACAAAAAAAAAACCAAACCATTCCTGTGTAAGAGATTAATACCGATAATGAAGAAAAATAAAGGAAAAGAAATAATAATAATAATAACAATGATAATGATAATAAAAACTTCAACGACAATCTGACACGACTGCTTGCTTGCCTTTGCTTATTTGCCTCGTCCCACATCCCCGCATACTTAGTTAGAAACATTAGTCTGTCGTTTAACGTTCGTTCCGCGTTATCATCACCTTCCTTTGCACACATAGTTTTTGGACTTTTTGCACCAACTGCGCCGGCAGCAGCAATTATCGCGATCGACGATTTACGCCCATGCAACTCGCTTCCTCGGTCGCGCCCGACCCAACTTTTACTCGCCTCGTTCGTCTCTCCGCTCCAAAGTTACCCTCTTGCGCGATGAATTTTTGACAAATAGTTTTGACTTCGTCGGTCGGTCGGTCGGTCGGTCGGTCGGTCGGTCGGTCGGTCGGTCGGCCTGCAGCATATTTAACTGGCACAATGATGAAGACTTTTTTTTTCACTGGCAACGATGTACGCAATTACGATCCATTTCTTGTTTTTCTTTTCTACCTTGCTTCTTGTAAGCGCTGGTGCTTGCTGTGTAGCAGGGGGGGGGGGCCTACGGCCCCCCCCCT
>NW_019641602.1:71101-136196 GCF_000599845.2 Trichogramma pretiosum | reverse complement strand
GTGGCTAGTATCGAGCAGCAGCGCGTGAGTCGTCGCGCGGTTATGGACTGCTTGGAACCTGTTGCACCGGCTTCGCGTTGCGTTCTGCGCCCGATACCACTGCCCATCGGACAATGAAAACGACGCAGCTCCGCGATAGCCGACCAACGATATAGACTTTTGCCGACCGACGGACCGAGGACAAAAAAGGAGCAGCGTGCAAACAAGCAGGGGGAGCCTCGCCGCACAGTCGTCGTCGTCGTCGTCGTCGTCGTCGTCGTCGTCGTCGTTGTTGTTGTTGACCGGCGCACTGGCGCTGCTTCCGCGCGCGCCGTTACTCCGCGATCCATTGTCGCGCCTGTGCGCGACGGCCTCGTCGTTCGCCTCGCCGCCTGCTCGACTGGACGAGTCTGTCCAGAACTGTCCAAACCTGCCTGCAGCTGCTCTTTTTTCGCGCCCTCACCGATGCAAAATGTCGCGTCGACCCTACGCCAACACCGACCGAGTTGCGTTTCGATTAACGCCGATTAACCATCCGATCGCCCCGTTCTTCGACTCTGCCCTTTTCGGCTGCCAAATGTCGACCATTCGACGCGCGCCCGGCGCGCGCCATCGATAAACGTGACCTTAACCCGCCCCAGGTTGACCGAGTAAAGTCAACCCAGATAATCCAAGTAACCCGAACGAACGTATCGTTTCGTTCGGCGCGACGTTGGCTGACTCGACAGTTGCGCTAGCTGCTCCGTCCGCGAGAGGCGTGGTCGCCTCTCCCCCATCGCGACTTGTGCAAATAATCTTAATATTTTTCGACTTGACATCCAAATTAACCCCGCGCTCGATTGCGTTTCGTCCAAAAGTAACCCGAGACTTTGAATGATTTACATGGTCGGCAGGTGTCGCAATTGTTTTTGTGGGACTCGGAAATATAATCGGCATCGGTGCCTCCGACGGGTATACATGGGCCAAAGAGACGAAGCAATGCGTATGGACTTGTGCGAATATACATAAAAGTAATCAAAGTAAACCGAGTGGGTCGTTGAGTTGGCCTGGGGTGGGGGGTGTGCATGGCCAACTTTTCGGTACTTTTTCTCGAAACTATTTTTACGACTTCTTCGGACATTTTCCAATGGTATCGAGCGAACAAAAGTGTTAATCGTCGGGTCCATTTCTTGCTCTTTTCCTCCCTTTTTTTCTGGCGACTTTTGTACTTTGGCTTCTTTCTTCTTTTCTTGTCTTAATTGACAAACCACGCACATGCCGAGTGCCTGCAATCAAAAAACGAAGTCGTCTTGCATCGTTTTGCAGAATTTTTTATTGAAATTCCAAAATAACCACGACGTTCCTTCCCTTGTCACAAATAGCCCCCGACAATGTATATCGTTACAGCAACGGACGTAACACCCAAACATCCTTGTCTCCGATCGAGTCGACTGCGCGCGCCGTTACTCCGCGATCCATTGTCGCGCCTGTGCCCGACGGCCTCGTCGTTCGCCTCGCCGCCTGCTCGACTGGACGAGTCTGTCCAGAACTGTCCAAACCTGCCTGCAGCTGCTCTTTTTTCGCGCCCTCACCGATGCAAAATGTCGCGTCGACCCTACGCCAACGCCGACCGAGTTGCGTTTCGATTAACGCCGATTAACCATCCGATCGCCCCGTTCTTCGACTCTGCCCTTTTCGGCTGCCAAATGTCGACCATTCGACGTGCGCCCGGCGCGCGCCATCGATAAACGTGACCTTAACCCAAGTAACCCAAGTAACCCAAGTAACCCAAGTAACCCAAGTAACCCAAGTAACCCAAGTAACCCAAGTAACCCAAGTAACCCAAGTAACCCAAGCGCACATATGACACATTTGACACATCTGACACAGAAATATTTTCTAAAAACACGAAGAAAAACACCTCTTTTCGTAGTTATTGTTCAGAAATTTTCGTCACTTAAAAAAAAGGAAGTTTTTAGGGGGGTGCAATGCGTACGGACTTATCATAAAATTCATTGTCCTACAACGCTCGTAGTGTTACATTCCCAATACAGGGTTTATAACATATAGGATGAGAGTTTCGTATATTTACTATGAATTACTTTATTGAACGTGCTGCTATGAGGGGAATAGAATGGGATGGAAAATAATAAGATATGATTAAATAGACTTACAATTCGGTTGTTTATTGAAGGCGTATAATTCCACTCGATCCTCGCTACGTCGGAGGGTACACACTTGCACACTCGATTTACAATTGATATACTTAAACTTAACTCGCACTAGATTCTACTTTAAGACTTTAGTTTTTTTTAATCGCGACAAATATAATTTCGACCGAGAGAGCAATCTATCTAGATGTGTCTCGTACAAAGTTAGTTACAATAAGAAGGGCTGAGTGTTAGTTTGCGCCGGGTTATATACCCGATTTAATCTGCGCTTATCGGCAGGTGTTTCGCCACCGGTGGGCCTACGTGCGCGAGCGAGTTACCTCCTAGAGCTGGGCTTGCGAAACCACTCTTTGATTATGGTTCATTCACCCAATTATTTCCTATAACTCTTTTCGTCTAATCTCGGCTATCGTGGCCTACGTGATCTAATGCGCGTATATCTAATGCTCGAGTGTGTACATCTTTCAAAACTAAATAATATTGGCTCGTCGATAGCCATCAGCTGTGTCATCAATACCTAGGTGTCGAGCGACCGCGCGTGGCTATGGTGTCGTGTGCATTTGCTAGTTACGTAATTCGTCTGCATAGCCTATTCGTTATCTTAGCTGTTCGGTCTAACGCGTGTCTATGGCATGGTGCTCGCGCGTCTTCCGATCATGTGGCGAGTGAGTGACAAGGTATTTTTATCAATACGTAGTCGCATGCGTAAGCGCGCGAGATTAAAAGGTCAATCTTTTGACTATATCGCGATCGGAAATTTGACTATTTTCGTTGTATAAAAGTTACATTAAGATAATGTAACAGTAGTCAAAGTAACCCCCCTAACATTGGTTCAAAATATTGCAATTTCTAAATTTTTTCAAACTTAGTGACTAGAAATTATATTAATTGGAGATGGTGTATATGCGGGAATAGGCGAGATCCCGGGGTCTCGAGGATGTCGCGAGTAGGACCTGGTGCAGGGGAAAAGAAATAGTCACCTGATTCCAATAGGTTATACTTTTATTATTAAGATGTGACTTGGCGCTCGGCCGGATCAAGAGTGAGGCTACAACAGCTTGCTCTTGCTCTCTCTGCGCCGTCTCGCGGCGTGCTGCTCAGAGAGAAGAGGGGAGTATCCCCACAGTACTATGGGGTGTTGAAAAAAAATTTTGGTTGCACATGTTGCAAGAGCAACCAAAATTTTACAATGTTTAACATAAGAAAATGAACAAAATCTTAAAAAACTCATCTTAAAACTAAGAACTTACGCATTGGCTTACCAAGTAATAATACCGGGGCTTTAAAGCTGAACTTTAACAATTATTAACATTCTCTTAGAAAGTAACAAAACAAGAGCTTTAAAGCAATACATTTTATACTTTGAAAATTATTAACATTAGCTTTACTTACATACTAGATAACTAAAATTAATTTCAAGTCATACTTAACAATTAATCAGTTACATTTTTCGATCTGACTCCATTGATTTAAAAAGTAGATTTGTACTTTCAGTTTTAAGCTAAGAACATAAGAAATTAACTAAATAATATTTAAACCTACAGGTAAAAAAGGTACAAGTTTTACGCTTAGTTCTAAGCTAAATCGAATTAAAAAAATAACATCATTTATTTTTAGTCGATGATTTATTCGCGACACTATAAGCGTGATCATCGTGGAACTTAACTTTCTTTTTTGTTTTCAAACTTTTTGGTTTCGCTTGACTACAGCTAGGTTTAAACAGTCGCTTTGGTTTTACACTTTTTGGTTCTGATTGATTACAATTAGATTTAGGTACAGGAACTACTTCCTCGTGATCAAAATTATCACAGAGATCCGAGTCTCGAGTATCGAATTCTACACTCTGATCTTGATTTATATCAGGTGAGATTTTGATCGGATCATGCGCGTCGAAAAAGGTGCCAAACGCAGGTTTGAGCCGGCTGGTCGAGACGGTCTTGAGTTCCTCCAACCCCCTCTTATTTGTTATTTTAATTATGTAAAAATACTTCGACGGTCTCAAGTGCACTTTGTACGGGCCGAGATACGGTGGATCGAGGGCTTTTTTAATAGGGTTGGCACGCACGAACACGTGCGAGCAAAATTCGAGGTTTTTGTGGACGAAAGGCTTGGACTTGTCGTGAGGATCTACCGGAACCGGTCTGACCGTCTTCATGAAGCTTCTGAATTCAGAAGTGAAGTAGTGCAGGTCGGGTTCCTGGTCGTGATCAATGAAAAATTCACCCGGCAAACGAAGTGTCGAACCGAACACCATTTCTGCTGGGCTAGAATTGATGTCGGAGCGCACTCGAGTGCGGAGTCCAAGCATAACTAGGGGGAGAATTTTAGTCCAACCCTCGTCGCTCTCAAAACACATTAACGCGCTTTTAAAATCCCTGTGCCAGCGCTCGAGGAGGCCGTTGGACTGGGGATGATACGGGGTAGTTCGAATTTTATTAGAGCCAAGGAGCTTGCACAGACGAGCAAAAAGCTCGCCGTCAAACTGCATGCCTTGGTCTGTCGTAATTGTTTCTGGAGCGCCGTAGCGCGCGACCCACGTCTCAATGAATGCTCTGGCAACGGTTTCAGCTTGCATATCTGCAATAGGGACTGCCTCCGGCCATCGTGCGTACCTGTCGATCATAGTTAAAGCGTGGGTGTAGCCCTCGCTTTCAACTAGCGTAACAATGTCCAAATGGACGTGAGAGAACCTGTCGTCTGGAAGCGGGAACTTGGCTGGGGCCAATTTCGTGTGACGCGCGATTTTCGCCTGTTGGCAAGGAAGGCAGTTCTTAACCCATAAAGCAATATCTTTGGTCATTCTGGGCCAAACGTACTTGCGCCGTATAAGCTTATCAGTAGCCGAGGGTCCAGAGTGAGCGAGACGATGAAATAAATTAAAAACATCACGCCTGAGCGAGAGTGGAATGTACGGCCTGATAGCGTCGTGAGAGACGTTAGAATAAATCGGGAGAAGCTGATTTTCTATCGGGTAAATGCCTTTTTGGAGCGACATCGGAAAATTAGGGTCTGCGAGAATCGCCCGTAGCTGCTCATCCTTAGCCTGTTCTTCAGATAATTGTTTTAAAGAAACAGCCAAAGGAAGCGCAAGGGCATAGACATTACCGTCCACAGGAGGGATAAGAACCTCGTTAATCTCGAGACGTGACAGCGCGTCTGCGACCGAGTTTTCCGCTCCTGGGAGGTATTTGATAGACGTCGTATATTGGGAAATGTAAGCCAGTTGCCGCTGTCGAACGATAGGCGCGTGTTCCGGAGCTTGAGAAAAAGCATATTGGAGCGGCTTATGGTCGCACCACACTTCAAAGTCGCGAGCCTCTAACTCAGTATGAAAATATTTAATTGCCATATAAATGGCTGTGAGCTCGAGGTCGTAGGGAGCATACTTGCGTTGGCCAGAGGAGAATTTTTTTGAAAAAAAACCTAGAGGCTGCCAGCCAAGCTCTGATTGCTGTTCTAGCACTGCCCCAGCAGCGATTAAGGAAGCATCAGTAACGAGCCTAATTTTGGCATTCTCTTGCGGAAAAGTGAGGTGCGTGGCATTAGCGAGCGCAGATTTACACTCAGAAAAAGCTTGCGCCGCTTCCGACGACCAGGGAATGGGAGTGAGGTCCTTTTTCTTGGCTCCTGTAATTAACGCAGTCAAAGGAGCTGCCAGGATAGCCGCGTGCCGAATGAAAGGTCTATAAAAATTGAGCAGTCCGAGGAACCGACGTAATTCGTCAACGTTGCGAGGCTGCGGGAAATCGACAATCGTTTGGACTTTCTCTTTTAAAGGGGTGAACCCTTTACTATTGATAGTGTGCGACAAAAATGTCACTTCAGGCTCAGCGAATACGCATTTGGGGACGTTGAGACGAAGATTGAATTTGTGCAGGCGAGATAAAACTATTTCAAGGTGCTGGGTGTGCTCTTCGACAGAAGCAGACGCCACCAGCACGTCGTCGATATATACAAAAACAAACGGGAGATCACCCAGAGCCTCGTTCACAAAACGTTGGAACGTTTGAGCGGCATTTCGAAGGCCGAAAGGCATAAAGAGGAATTCAAATAAACCGATAGGGGTTATAAGGGCTGTTTTGGGCACGTCCTCTGTGGCCATGGGGATTTGATTAAATGCTTGATGCAAATCAAGCGTTGAAAAGACAGATTTTCCACTGAGGATATTAGTGAAATCTTTAATGCAAGGCACTGGGTATTTGTTTGGCGTCGTAACCGCGTTGAGTTTACGGTAGTCGCCGCAAATACGAAATTCGCCGGGTGTTTTTTTGGGCACTATATGAATCGGGGAAGCCCACGGGCTATTGGATGGCCGGCAGGTCCCTTCATCGCACCACACCTTGAATTGAAAGCGTACGGCCTTGAGCTTCTCCGGGGTCAATCTTCTGGCCTTTTGAGCGATGGGCTCGCCAGACGTTTGGAGGGAATGAGCGATAGCAGTGACACGATCGCTATTTGGAGTAGCAGGCCTGATAGCGTGGGGATACTTGCTTAGAAGGTGAGCGAGTGGATGTAAAGGGTCCAACACGCTGACACCTGTGAGGCTTGCTGGGGCTAACTGCCCTTTAGCAGTGAGCTTGGTGACGTTATCGATAAGTCTGCAACGTTTTAAATCGGGTAAGAGATCGAAATGCGCGAGCGCATCTGCGCCCAAGATAGGGTACGGCACATCAGCGCAAATAAATGTCCACACTAAATCGCGACGGAGGCCAAAGTCGAGCGAAAGCACCCGAGAACCATAGGTCGCAATAGCGGTACCGTTGGCAGCGTGTAAAACTAAAGACGAGGGAGGAGAGTCGTCAGACTCGCATTTTTGGAGAACTGAGACTTCCGCGCCTGTGTCGATTAAGAAAAGATTTCCCGATTTTATGTCGGCCACGAAGAGGCGTTTGGAACTGAGAGTGCCCACGAGAGTTGCCTCAAAGATCTCGGGGCCCTCTAGTTTAACGTGGACTCCTTAGCGTAAAATTTTTTATATTTGGGCCAGGCACACGGTGGGGTAGAGCAATCACGAGCTTTTTCTTTATATTTGTGATGATACCAACAGAGGTCTTTATTCTCACCAAACCTTGGTTTAGATGAGGAACGAGGAGACTGTGATTTTTCTTGTCTTTCCCTTGAACGACCCCGAGTTGAATTTAACTCGAGTTTGGAAGAGACTGCAGAGATGACTATCTCCGAGATTCTATCGACAAGAGCGTCATCGACTGCTTGACTACTGTTGGGAGAAGCTACTGCGCACACCTGAGGGGTAAATTTGTGCTTCATGTGTTCGAAGAGTCTGTCCGCCTTAGCGATTGCTTGAGAGGCGTTGGCGCTCGTGACTGCTTCGTCCAAGACCATGACTAGCTCAGTGGGAAGGTGTCTGTACCACAGCAAAAGCACTGTTTCTACAGGCACGTGACCTTGAGCCAGCGATGACATCTCGTTGTAAAGATCTGAAGGCTTTTTGCCTTCAAGAGACACACCTGCCAATAACTGATTCATTTTTTGATGCACTGTTTGCGAATATTTATTAATTAAGTGCTGTTTGATTTTGGAATATTTCTCCAGCTCAGCATCAGGTATCGACTTCAAAAATGCTGAACTGCTTTTGCAAATATTAGCACCAGCATTAGTAATAACAGAGCAAAATTTGAGATCGTCGTCTGTAATTGACAACAATGAAAATTCACTCTCTAGTAATTTAAACCATAAGGTTGGGTCATGCGTGAAGAAATCAGGTACTTTGATGGGTCTATTGTACGACCTTTGAGGGGCAGCTGGGGCTGGTGAAAATACTGGTTGTTGTGAATAACGAGGCTCTGTGAAAGTTGGGGGCTGCGAGCCGTTTCTTGACAAAGGCAGCTGTGGCGAGCCAGAGTCAGGCACAGAGGAGAGTGTAGGGAAAACCGAGCCATGAGTAGCTGAAAATGTAGTGGATGTCTCAGCACGCTGTGAGGAAGAAGCGACTAAGCTGACAGGTGGGAAACGGTAACTCAAGTTATAATTGCTTACTGAGCTGGACGAGTTCTGTGTCGCTGAAGGAAAGCCAAGCGAAAAAGGGCTGGCTGTAGGATTCCAATTAAAATTAGCAGCCGGTGGCATGCTTTGAAAAGAGAACGGTTTGAGCTTGTTGTCTGCGACAGAGTGTGTCAAAGTATTCTTGACGTCTATTGGCGAGGTGCTCAATTGAGAGCTAGATTCGACGGAAGTGGATGGGACAACCTGTTGATGCACGCTGACGTTAACCGTGTCACTAATTGCCGCGGAGAGTTGGTGCTGAAGCAAGGCCACTTGCTCTTCCGCTCGCATTAGCCGTCGCTTAAGGGTGGACTCGCGCTCTGAAACCACTTCATCGTCTGATACTACAAGTGATGCATACTCATCACTTTTATTGTGAGTACCCAAAGCACCTTTTTCTTGACCGTCTGCCATGATGTGTATAAAAATGAGCAAAAGCTCACACACTAGAAACGGCGTGGGTGCACCTACACGAGACGAGAGGAAAAAATCGACCAACGGGGGAGGGCAAGGGGAACCAAGATTACGACTGACCAGCCGAAACTAACTCGCGATAATGGCACTCAACAGTAATTATTTACTAAACGCGTAAAATAAAATAATTATACCTAAACTTTACAGCCGACGAATGATGTGTGGCGCCATACTAAGCGCACCTAGGCGTACGTTGACTGCTGCTGCTGACGACACGAAGAACGATGTGTGGCGCCATACTAAGCGCAATTATGCGTTGACTGCTGCTGCTGCTGACGACACGGTGTGTGGCGCCATCTGTGCGCTCCGACGCGAAGCTCGATGCCTGCCGTACGATGGGGAGGCTGCGCGCTGGTCGACACGGCTCTCGATGTTCGGTGATGCCGGTGGCGTCGGTGCGCCTGCACCGAAACGAACAGCTCGGTGAAGACGGCGTGCGCGGCAAAAGGCGCGCAAGATGGCCGCTCCTAGTGGTTACGGTGACGCAACCGGCGCACGTGGTAGAGGCGATGGCGCACCGCGTGGCAGGTGCCGATGCGCGGGCGGGTGTCTCGTTGGGTCGGGTGGCAGATGCCGATGCACGACCAGGTGATGACGCACCGCGTGGCAGGTGCCGATGCGCGGGCGGGTGTCTCGTTGGGTCGGGTGGCAGATGCCGATGCACGACCTGGTGATGACGCACCGCGTGGCAGGTGCCGATGCGCGGGCGTGTGTCTCGTTGGGTCGGGTGGCAGATGCCGATGCACGACCTGGTGATGACGCACCGCGTGGCAGGTGCCGATGCGCGGGCGTGTCACAGTGGTCTGAAAAGTTAAAAAAGTGATCAAAATTATTTTTAAGCTGGAAAATTAAGTTTAAAATGTCATTGCAGGTTTTTTGTAAAGGTTTTGCATTATATTTTGAGAATCCGTTTCCCTCGATGGGTTTGAAGAGTGGTACATAAGTCTAGTCATCATCCGAAAGATGAAATTCGAATTGCATTTAAAGTCACAATAACCTAAGTCATCGAATAACTTTGCACTTACTTCAAGTAATCATATTCCTCATTCTGAAGGAATTTTAATCGCATAAAAACTTAATTTGACTCATTTTGGCCGAAGATCATGCAATACTTTTGAAAAAAAGTCCCCCATATGTGAAAAAAATCAGGCAATTTTCGTTCTATTCTAAAAATAATGAAATNCGTGTCGAGGCGTGAGTTGTGTGTTCGGTTCTGTTTATGCGAACACAATGGCTGCTTTTTCGCCCTATGCACTGATCACTCGCGAAATTTTGTGTTCGTGGCTCACAAGAATAAAGCTTGCGGCAGAACGAGGTGGTCACCACTGCGGGAATAGGCGAGATCCCGGGGTCTCGAGGATGTCGCGAGTAGGACCTGGTGCAGGGGAAAAGAAATAGTCACCTGATTCCAATAGGTTATACTTTTATTATTAAGATGTGACTTGGCGCTCGGCCGGATCAAGAGTGAGGCTACAACAGCTTGCTCCCGCTCTCTCTGCGCCGTCTCGCGGCGCGCTGCTCAGAGAGAAGAGGGGAGTATCCCCACACATATGATACTTTTTACTAAAAAATTATAATGTTTACCATCCAACTCAAAGCCCTCATTCTTCAAGTTAGCACATTCATTAATCAATGGTTTCAAGTAATCATCGACTGATGAAGGTTTTGACGTACCATGATAAACTCCTATAATGAATGGTTCATGCTCACCAGCTATGCAACCTTGAATAGGCCATAACGTGCGTTTTGTTGATTTTGAAATAGGCAGACCATCAATATTCAATTTTACTTTGATATTGGGGTCAGTTTCTTTTGAAATTCTATCTTTTAGAGCTTTTTCTAATCCATAATGGTAATATTCACCCGGATCACATTGATTTATTAGTGTTTTTCTTTTTGTGCGCTGTAGAGTTCGAGCATCTTTTGGAAGATCTTTATGGCCTGCTTCGCGAAGAAGACAAAGCAAATTGTTCATTGCACCACGATTAATGAAATGTTCAATTTGCCAAGATTTAAGGGCGCTTTTTAAATCATAAGGGACAGGATTATTATCATCACTGTCATCATTATCCGAACTTTCAATCATTTCATCATCACATTCAGAAAACAGTTCGGAATCAGTAAAATTACTACTATCCGAAAAGTAATTTATGTCCCCATCACTCTCGATTTCTAAGTGATCTAAAAACTTTTTAAAGTCATTATCATCCGATTTTTGAGGCATATCATTTGTAGACAATTTTTCACGAGGGACTTGTACAGTGCTTTTTATTTGCGTCTCGCTGTTATCAGTTAAACTGTATGAACTATCGGAGTCGGATGAATCACTTTCAAATTCTAACATTTCTTCCTGAACTTCTTCAGCAATGCGCCGTCGCTTGGACCTTTCACTTAGTAAATGAAACGGTTTTCGACGCGACATTCTGAAATTATTTTAATCGGTCGAGGTTTAGATAGCATCAATGTTATTTAGATAATTTGTTATGTACTATTATTGTCTTAACTAAATTGGAAGAATTAAGGAGGAATGAGAGTCGCAAAGAGGGACGAAACGGAACGCGAGGGGCTCTTATGTTCAGCGTGTTAAAACATCAGGACTGCCAACTTTAAAATTATAAAAATTTACAGGTTTTTTTTCATGAGTTGGCACACATTTTAACGTGTTTTTTTACTATGTTTTATGGTCATCAGGGTCGAATGAGCTCATATTTATGTTGTTCTGACGCATTTGTTCAATTAAAACAATTACGGTCAAGAAAAACGCTCGGGTAGGGTGAATGCGCCAGTTTTTGGACAGTTGAGAAAAAATCGTTCTTTGCTCATTTACAGAGCTTGTGTATTACGTTTGAAAATGTTCCTATAGATACTTTTTGATAGAAAAAAAAGTAACCTTTCGAATGAGTACGTAAACTTGACCAAAAAAGCTGATGATACTTCTAAAAAAATGGATAAAGCAAAAAAAAATGGGAATCGTCCAGTTTTCGACCACCTCACTGAGCCGTCAATGACCCTGAAGTTGGAACTCGGTTAAATTTTTATTTTTGAGCTCTGAAAGCATAATAAACGAACATACGTGTCTAAAAGTACATGAGAAACCTACTGATGAGCTTCAAATTGAATAAAAAACGTTTGGATAAAAATTATTTAGAATTATTACAGGTGGTCGAAAAGTGGATGGATAATTTAACCGAATCGTTCAATTTTTGACCAGGTCAGAATTATAAATTGAGCTACGAAAGAGATTTAATTATTTCCAAGAGTAGCTATAAATTTTATCTGAAAGTATAATATTTAAAGAATTGGAAAAATATTTTATTACGTCAAAATTTGATATATATTTATATTTGTTTAAATAATATACTTTGTGGCCGAAAACTGGAGGGTGATCAGTAACAGGCACATTTACCGTACATGTTCGAAATCCCCTTTAAAAAATTTCATGTAGGATTCGCGAAATTCCTACATGAACCCTATATGACTCCTGTAGGAATTTCGCAAGATCCTACAAGAAATTTTTTCAAGGGTCCGATCTTGTGTTTAGGTTAAAAAAGTTTTTAATAATAACAAAATTATAAGTTAAAAAAAAATTGATGAAAGATTTTATGGAAACGTTTAAAATTTAACAAACTTTATAAAATTCATATGAATTTTTTTATCTGTCTGACATTTTAGCTGACTTTGAATCAAAACGTTATAAACTTTTATGAACTTTTCAACGAAATTCGACTTTTTATTTGAGCTATGTTTAAAAAAGTATAAAGTTTTGAAACTCTTATGATGTTTTTTGCACAAATTCGACTTCCATCTGAGTATAGTGATTAAATTTTAAAATATTGATTCGTTTTTGTACTAAGTTATGGGAGATAGCTCGGCTATAACAAAAACTCGCATATACAGAACAAATTTTTTATTAAAATTTGAATAATAGCTCGGTTTCTACAAGTTTCAAAACGAAATTAAAAGACAATCAGACTAATGTCAATAAATTCGTACGCTACACAATTATTCTTTACTATACGCCGCTAAATTGTATAATGTCTTAATCTGGAAACGGAAGAGATTGACAATTTCAGACGAAGTAAAACTAATCCAAAAACTAAAATATCACTTATCGAATGTACAATTATGTTATAATTTATCATTACTAGTCTCGACCGTATCAACCATCGAAAAAGATAATGTAAACGAAGAAAACGAGTCACTGTGACTTTCAAAAATGAAAGAATTTTAATGGTTACTTATCAGTCAAAACCGCATCCTGTGGTGGAATAAAATAAGGAACAAAGCCACGACTTCACGTCATAATTAAGGACCTCTGAAAAGTTGGGATCAATTACCTATGCACATGAGGAGAGATCCGAGCGTGGCCTCGTATGACAGACCAGCCTTGAGCTTGAATTCCAAGTACAAAGTAACCGTAGTACGAATAGAGCAAGATAGTTTTCATTGTCCGCATAACTAATTTATCGATCAAAGTGACGAATGAGTTGACTTCAAAGAATAATTAGAAAATGATTCACCGATATTTTGCACATGCCTCCTGCACTGATGAGTAGAGTTTTGGAGGGAAAATTTTATCATTAAATATAGCGCCGCCAAAGTGCTGCGGAGTTACCGGTTCCAAAACACCAACTCAATCGGTATTTAGTATCAAATTATTTTGAACTACTTTTTTTCACAGAATAAAGAATCAATCATCTCCAAACTTTGTAATTAAGTTTAGGAAGTTGATACAATTATGCCTGTAGACTTGTTTTCACGGAATTATTTTATAGGCTAACAAGAATCAATTTTTTTGGATTATATTGTTTAAAGAGTTTATGAAAATAAAAGTACATCAATAAATTCATTTTTTTCGAATTACTTCACAATTACATAAAAAAGATCAACAGGCATAATCGTTTCAATCTGCTAAATTCAATTACAAACTTACGTTATTCATTTGATTCATTATTCAGAAAAATGAGGACAAAATATAATTTGGTACTTAATACCAAGTGAGTGGGTGTACCTGGCCCATGACCTGAGCCCATATATGTCAATGAAATGCGAAAAATTCTTAGAAGACACTATAATGAGGCTAAGTAGGTCGAAAAAAAAGGATTTCTTGTTTGTTTCAATATTTCAGCACAAAAAATTAACTTATCAACAAAAAATATATTTTAATTTTTATAAAAAAGTAGAGAAATTTGCTTAGAGAAGTAGACATTACAGTCAAATTATCCAATCAAATGGGAAAAATAAATAATAAAGTTCATAGAAAAACTTTAAACAAAGATATGATAATAGGAGAAAGATCTGTCAAATAAAATATTAAATTAGACAGCTATTGAATGCTGTTTACATTTATCACTTTCCAGACTTTAGACTTTTCTTCTTGCTTATTGAACTTAAGTATTTTTAACTTTTATATTTGATGTATAAGTCTGGAAAGTGATAAATGTAAACAGCATTTAATAGCTGCCTAATTTAATATTTTCATGTCAAAAAAAGCCATAGACAAAGCAGAGGAAAAATTAAAATAGTCAAGTTCAGCATGAGGGTTATAATAATAAATTTATAAGTGTTAAAAAGGGAGGGTTTGAAAGTGATCAATAATTTATTTATTTTTGATAAATTGTAAATTTTTCAGTCATGTTTGATTTTTCTATGAAAGATTCTCAGATGCTAAAGTTTAATTGGTTTCACATAATTTACTTGAATAAAGTTATGTTTCACTCAAGCGAACAAATTTTCATTTTTGTGCCTAAACATTATTTTATACCACTTGATTATATATAAAAGACAATTTTTCTTTCGCCAGCTGTCAAAGAATGCAGTCTCTGGCTTAGTATGACTTAGTAATACTGAAGTGTACTATTTTATGAAAATATTAAGACCCATAAAACATTGGAATCTCAAAAATCTCTTTTACATCTGGCACCAAGACTCATTGGGGAATAAGAAAACAACACAAGTAATAAAATATATAAAAGTCAAAACTAGTTATTTAGCAACTGTATATAAGGGAGAAAAGAGACTGAACTATGGTGGAATAGATCTAAAGTATCTAAACCATTTCAAAAATATATTTTTTTTGGTGCGAAGCTGTCACTCATTCTGAAACGCACTAATTCAGGACAAATACTGTATCAATTAAGCATAAAAACAATGATTTAGTTGAACGTTAATTGAACTTGAATACCTATGCGACATGATTTAGAAGAAAGTGATTGAGATATTATAGTCAAATTGATCTCAAGATTTTCATACTACTTGATTACATGTAAAAGACAATTTTTTATTTGAAAACTATCATAGAATGGAGTATGACTTTAGTGATTAATCTTTTTCCCAAATTTACTTCATTGAAATGGAAGTGAACTATTTTATGAGATTGATGTTTAATCAAAAATCTTGAGACCAATAAGACCTTATAATGTCCCTCAAAAAACTCCCTCGCATCTGGTACTAAGACTCATTGGGAAGTTTAAAAAAACACAAATATCAAAATGTATCAGAATGCAATAATACTTTAACCCAAGCATTATATATGCCTACGTACCCAATCAGTTTTAGACATCACAAAGAAGTAGTCCATTATTTCAAATGAGAAAATAAACTCTTTCACCGTTGCACAACAACAAGCATTCACAATATAAAATCCATGCTTTAATACGATGAAAATTCTAATTTTAGTTTAAAATAAAAATAGTTGACAGTATTTTGGAAATATTGCATCTTAAAGCAAAATTCTAAAAACATGTTTGTTGAAGCTAGGGGTTTTGTTACATTGAGGCTATTTCCAAATTTGTATTCAACAAATTTATGAATAGTTATAGTTACAAAAATTAATGTTGTTTTATCAATGTTCCTAAATATAGTAATATTAAAAAACTCACTTTGTCGATTTCAAACAAAAACCCGTATCAGATTAGCTGAAAAATAGCAAAATGACTGCAGGTTAGAAAATTTTCTCCTCTTTTTTTGAAACGCAACTTTTCAATTGAATTTGTCAGGTAATCCACGAAAAATGTTTTTCTTATGAAAATACAGCATTCCGAAGTAAAAGCATTATCACATACTGAAAGGTTATATATTGTTCGCTTTGCTGTATAACAACGGCTTAAAGCAAGTGATCGAAATTTATATAATTAACTTTGTCAGGAAATACACAAATAATCGTTTTTTTTTAATTGACTTTGTCAGGTAAAACTCTTTCTTTATAAAAAAAAGCAGCAGTCCGACATAAAAGCAGTTTCCTGTACTAACCAACAATGGCCGATGATGCTGCAAGCCTGCCGCAGCGCCAAAAAGATTAGCTACGATTGACTAATGCTCGTGTCCATGTATGTATCTGACCCTTGGATAAAAGAATCAATCTATAGATATCGATAGTCGAGAATCGAACCGTCATGTTACAACGCAAAAGGCTTGAGATACACAACTGAAAATGAAACGTTTGCTTTTGGCTTGTGTTATATTTCAATTTATTTATATGAAACTGATTTTACGTCGTGCTGCTAGTTTTTAAAAAATAGAGTTTTCGTGCATTACCTGATAAAGTCAATTGTATAAAAAACAGTTTTCTTGTACTACACGACAAAGCCAATTGCATTCAAACAGAAAGGAAAGAATTTTTGTAACCCCCAGCCAATTTATCCATCTTGGAACAAGTTCTGCATAGATTGTTTTTCATGAAGAAAAGAGTTTGTGTTTTACGAGACTTACAGTCAATTGTATAATTGCGTTTCACAATAAAATTAGCAAATTATATACACTGCAATAGCTGATTTAACGAACTTTTGAGGGATTATTTGGTGGAAATCAATGAATGTGAGTTTTTGAATAATGTAATTAAAAATTGAAAATACAAAATTCATTTTTGCAATTATAATCAATCTTCAAATGGTCACGAATAAATTTAGAAATAACCCCAATGAGAAAACCCCTTTCTACAAACAAACGCGTTTTTAGAATATAGAAATAGATTTTGTTTCTCATTAAGAAGAATATATTTTTGAAACATTAAAGATATTTTTCACCCCTCATAACTGAGTTTCTATTATCTCACTAAATGCAGTGGCTTTACTTAAGTAAAAGAATACTTTATTATGAAAATCTTAAGATTAATTTGACTATAATATCTTAAAAACTTTCTTCAAAATTTTATAAGTATTTTATAAGTATTCTTTGAGACTTCTTAAAGAATTCTATGAGCGGTCATAGCGGGGATTCTTAAAGAATTCTATTAGAATTCATAAAGTATTCCTAAAGAATTCGCTATAGAATTCTTTAGAAGTCTTAAAGAATACTTAGAATTCTTAAAGTATTCTTTAAGCATTCTTTCAATGAATTCTTTACGAGTTCTTTTTGCGAATTCTTTTAGAATTCATTACGAACATCTGTGCCGTCTGGGCAATTGTTTTGTGTTTTTTTTTTATGTTTTCCCACTAGTATGTATTTAGGTGGCTCCAATCACTTTGGCATATTTTTTTTCTGAAAATTTGGACAATTTCCAACAAAAAAGTTGCTGGGCACTTTTGCTTTTGAATCATTCTACTTTAATCCAGGAATTATTTGAATATTTGTGATTTTTCATGAATTTCAAAAAAACCCTAAAATGGCCAACTTTGGGCCTCTGAAAAAAGTGATAGATGGTCCCAAAAATTCTAATAAAATTTGGGGACATTTCTGACATCGGGAACAGCAAGTTTTTCATATTTGCAGAAAAAAAAATTTTTTGGCCATTCGATTTCACAGAGAATCGGCCATATATATATATATATTGTGACGAAGCACATGCCTGCGAGCTGAAACGTCGCGCCTGACCGAGGGCAGCCCGTACACCAGCACCACGCGAGATCTCTTCGTCTTCGAGAATGCACGAGTAAATGATTTCGCGTATTTCCTCGTAGCCTAGGTTTCAGGCCAAGAAGAAGACGAGCGGAGCAGATCGAGGACGCAACGCCGACGCCAAGACAACCAGCCGCATCTCGATATTCTACGAGCCTAGGCCGAGCAGAGGCACGCAGGCGGCACAAGAGCAGTAGCCGAGTCACGTGACTACTGCGCAATCTACTGCGCCGCAGACCACGCCGCGAGAGGCAGATTACCACGAGCCGAGCAAGTGTGTGCACGTGCGAAGCAAACAAAAGTAAAAGTCAGTTGTTTTTCGCTGATAAATTAACAACAGCAGTTCGCGACAGTGCAGTTCGGTGCAAAAGAGCTCGCCGACAAGAAAAGGTTCGTCGGAGTGCGAGTGTCGCGCGAGAAGCAGATAGTGAGTGCCAAGGACGAACGCCAAGAAAGTGAGGCTAGTATTGCCTCGAGACACGCGGTGCCGATACGAGCCCGAAAGCCACCTAGGCCAAGAAGAAGGAATTTTGCCACGGAGTGCAGGCGACGGAGGCCACGACAGCAAAGGAGTTTGCCAGGGCATCGTCTACTGAAGAGCCGGCGAAGAGGTTAGCTTTAAGATTATTTAGGTGGTCGGTCGCTTGGCCGTGTGCACGATTGCGTCATCGTGCTCGCGCGTGTATCGAGGGTGTGTGTGTGCGTGTGAGTATTACCGCAGCGGCGGCAAGCTCAGTGTGTGAGTGCGAATCGACGGCACACTGCCGTGTTGCATCATTAGGATAAACGCAGGTGTACGGCGCGGCGTAGACGCGATCTCACGGAGTTAGCCACGTGGCTACAGGTCGACGAGCGAAGCACGCGCGCGTCGGCCAAGCTCGTTCGACCACGCGTACGTAGCGACGGCCATTTTGGCCGAGTAGTATAAGAAAGTCACGACATAACCTATTGCCGCGGAGCAAAGGTTCGGCCACGGAAGGCAAACGAGAACGCCACCAGCGCGCCTGGTGGCCAATGTTAAAAGTGAAATGAAGTGACTAGATTTTTGAAATTGAATCTCGCGAGTCATAATTAATTCGTTATTTTGTTGTAAATTTCCTAGACTCCCTCTTTTCAGCGCGTAGAGCAATATTGCAGAATTATAAGGATTTTCGCGGAGTTCGCAACAAAATCGAGATTTCCTCGGCCGATTCGAAAGGTGAGTCACTGGGGCCAACAGCTCGGCCCACACTCGGCGGAAGGCCCAGAACCCCCTCGGAGAAATCAGCGTGAGTACAAGAGGTCCCGCATAATAAAATTCTTGTCGACGGCATTTGAGCTGAACCTTATTTGATAAGGCCAATTTGCAGCGTCGCAATATATATATTAGACTGGAAGCAAAAAAAAAATTTTTTTTATTTCGCCCGGACCAAACGGAAAAGTGATCTATGTACCAAAAAAATATTCTGTGCAAAATTTTAGCTCATATAAATTGAGATAACCCGTGCCGCCCGTCGCTTGAAGGTTTTTAAATTTGATTTAAATTAATTTTTACCGCTTCTTTAAAGCGATATTCAAATGGCTCTGTAGCCGTCAATTTTCAAGCAAATAAAACTTTGAACCCCTCAAATTAAAGGTCTTGAAAAGACCTTTAATTTGCTTTTTCAAAATTTTGATTGCTTCAAAATTCACTGTTGTAGAGCCGTTTGAATATTGCTAAAAAATAGAAAAAAATCGGAATTTTTCTAGTTTTCTAATAGCTGAAGTTCACTCGGAGAAACACCAATTTTTCCTAAACTCCGGGGTATTTTTTCGTGTGTAATAAGCTAAAAAATGACGTAAGTCATAGCTCCGTATAGCGGCATTTTAAAAATTCAATTTTTTCGTATTTTTTTTTCTTTCATCCGTCTAATGATTACACGCTTTTTATTATGAGAACATTCACAAAATACTGAAACATTTTCCAAATACTACTGATGATTAAAAGCATCTCAATACCTATCTTTTAAGCCCCCTAACGAGCTTATAGGTGTCTCGGAGTTAAATCTATAGCCAAATTAAGAATATAATCATTAACGAAGTTGAAAAATAGAATCGCGATTTCGAGCTTAACTATACTAAAGTGTCCTTTAATCCCCAAAAAAATTTGATAACATCATTTTCGACGAAAAACCAATGGTGACCTTGGATTTGACCCTGAACATAACCTCTAAGCTACAGCCAACCAAAATTGATTTTTCGTTTGGTGACCCCCCTTTTTTATTGCAGATTTGAAAAGAGCGGAAAATTTTACGTTCAATTACATCTTTAGTTCTATTTCGGGTCATTTTATTCCATTACTTATGTGAGATTATTCTAGGTTATGTAAAGTCTTTCAGCTTACAACATCGGCCCTTAAGTGACCATGAACATGTAATTCCATAACCTTAAAAAAAAAACCAAAGATGTATTTGAACGTAAAATGGAATCATGTACTATGGAAGTTTTGTGTCTGTTTTATGTTTTTTGATTTGACTCCCATTTAAAGACATCAGTGTAGTCTCCAACTGATTTTCCAACTTTTTTGTAATATTTAAAAAAATATATACAATCAAATACATAGTATATAGGTATCAACTCAATAAATGTGGCATGTTTGTAGTTATAAAATCATTGTGAAGAAACATTAAAAATTGACAAATTATCATTCGCTTTTACTTCTCAGCTCTGAACATATTACACGTATGAAGCTGATACGTACAAACCACATTTTTGTTGATTTTTATAATTTTAATTAAGTTTACACGCATAACTTCATATGCAAGTCCAAGTAAATGAGATAATCCTATAACTTTTAGCGTATAATCCTATAACACAGTAGCATTATTGTCTGACATGTTGTATGTATCAGCTTTATACTATTGTATTACACAATAATACTATTACATTATATATGCTAAAAGTTATAGGACTATCTCATTTACTTAGACTTGCATATAAAGACATGCGTATGTAAACTTGATTGAGATTTTAAAAAAGTTATCAAAAATGTGTTTTGTACATATCAGATTCATATATGGGCTAATATATGGTTTTTAATGTAATTTGATGTAACATTCAAATTTGTGCTTAAAAATCATATTTACAACTTGAAACCCCATAAGAATTATACTTTACTGCATTAATCATGTAAACGTACAAAAATGAATGTGTTCATATCCTTCGATTAAGGCAATATTGTAATATGTTCATCGATACATCAAAATACAACTTCTGATAAATTTTAGTTATCGGCAGACAAACAGAATTCATCATTGAGCTTATTATAAGTCAAAAATCCAGGAAAATTAGAGAAAAATCATGTTTCTTGACTCATTGTAAGCTCAATAATGAATTCTGTTTGTCTGCCGATAGCCAAAATTTATCAGAAGTTGTATTGTATTTTGATGTATCGATGAACATATTACAATATTGGCTTAATCGAAGCATATAAACACATTTATTTTTGTACGTTTACATGATTAATGTTAATGCAGTAAAGTATAATTCTTATGGGGTTTCAAGATGTAAATATGCTTTTTAAGCACAAATTTAAATGTTACATCAAATTTTACATTAAAAACCATATATTAGCCCATATATTAAGCTGATATGTACAAACCACATTTTTGGTAACATTTTTAAAATTTAAATCAAGTTTACACGCATGTGTTCATATGCAAGTCCAAGTACATGAGATAGTCCTATAACTTTTAGCATATATAATAATATAGTATTATTATTGTGTAACACAATAATATGAAGCTGATACGTACATGTCACACAATAATGCTACTGTGTTTAGGGTATAACGCTAAAAATTTATATTTAATTTTATAATAATATATAAATATCCTCTCTTAAAATATAAATACAATACAATAATAGTAGAGTCATCAAATTTGAATTGAGACATTAGTTCAGTGCATGTAGTTCACGGCATGTAGGGGTCGCTCTACTATTGAGTTTTAGAAAGTAACAGTAGTCGACCAATCAGTGGCCGAATAGATTGGCTTCACATTCAGGGTCATCACTTTTTTAAGAACGGAATTGATTGATTGAACGCGGTCAGTACTTGGCTTGGACCACCTCGCGATCCCGCTTACTCTCTGCCCTCTATGAAATTTAGCTCAGTTAAAAGTGTACATTTATACAATGATTGCATTGCCGCATTGCATGGCTGTCGGTGTATATTAACAAAATTGAAGACGGTCAGTACTTGGCTCGGATCATCTCGCGATCCCGCTAGCTCTCTGCCATCTTTGATTCTTGGCTAAGATTAAAGTGTACATTGATACAATGATTGCATTTCGGATCTGTATGGCTGCGGGCGTATATTAACAAAATTGAAGGTGGTCAGTACTTGGCTCGGACCACCTCGTGATCCCGCTTGCTCTCTGTCCTTTTTGAAATTTGGCTATGATTAAACTGTACATTGATACAATAATTGCATTGCGGATATTCATGGCTGTTGGCCTATATTAACAAAATTGAAGGTGGTCAGTACTTGGCTCGGACCACCTCGCGATTCCGCTTGCTCTCCACCATCTTTGATTCTTGGCTAAGATTAAAGTGTACATTGATACAATGATTGCATTTCGGATCTGTATGGCTGCGGGCGTATATTAACAAAATTGAAGGTGGTCAGTACTTGGCTCGGACCACCTCGTGATCCCGCTTGCTCTCTGTCCTTTTTGGAATTTGGCTATGATTAAACTGTACATTGATACAATAATTGCATTGCGGATATTCATGGCTGTTGGCCTATATTAACAAAATTGAAGGTGGTCAGTACTTGGCTCGGACCACCTCGTGATCCCGCTTGCTCTCTGCCATCTTGGCTTTTTAGCTAAGATTAAAGTATACATTCATTCTATTATTGCATTGCGGATTTGTATGTTTGTCGGCGAATATAAATAAAATTGAAGACCGTCAGTACTTGGCTCGGACCACCTCGTGATCCCGCTTGCTCTCTGTCCTTTTTGGAATTTGGCTATGATTAAAGCGTACATTTATACAATGATTGCATTGCGGATTTGTATGGCGGTCGGCGTATATTAACAAAATTGAAGGTGGTCAGTACTTGGCTCGGACCACCTCGTGATCCCGCTTGCTCTCTGCCATCTTGGCTTTTTAGCTAAGATTAAAGTATACATTCATTCTATGATTGCATTGCGGATTTGTATGTTTGTCGGCGAATATAAATAAAATTGAAGACCGTCAGTAATTGGCTCGGACTACTTCGGGATCCCGCTTGCTCTCTGCCATCTTTGATTTTCGACTAAGATTAAAGCGTACATTTATACAATGATTGCATTGCGGATTTGTATGGCGGTCGGCGAATATAAACAAAATCGTAGGCGGTCAGTACTTTTCTCGGAGCCCCTCGCGTTACCTCTCTGTCATCTTGGGTTTTTAACTACGTGGAAGTTCACATTTATACACTGACTTCATTGCGGATTTGAATGGCTGTCGGCAAATATAGACAAAATTGAACACGGTCAGTACTTGGATCGGACCACCTAGCAATCCCGCTTGCTCTCTGCCATATTGGCTTTTTTGCTAAGATGAGAGTAAAAATTTATGCAATGATTGCATTGCGGATTTGTATGGCTGCCGGCGAATATAAACAAAATTGAAGACGGTCTGTACTAGGCTCGGAGCACCTCACAATTTTGCTTGCTCTCTGCCATCTTGGCTTTTTGGCTAAGATTAAGTTTACATTTATAGAATGACTGCATTGCGGATTCTCGATATCTCGATATCTCGATCATTTACCGAGGAGTACCGAAGATAAATATCTGACTGACTGGTCTTGTAAGGAATCTTCATTTTCCTTAGTCTCATAAACTTCAGCCCCACATTCTTCCTCGTCTCCTTTGTCAGTCTCATAATCTACAGTATATTTTTTTCTTGATGGATTAAGTATTTTTAAGTTATGAGCGATGTATGCCACTTTGTTCGCTTGAGCAGCTGTAAAACGATTACTTTTAGCGCTATGAATCCATCCATAAGCACTAAAAGTTCGTTCAGAAGCTGCTGACGAGCATGATAAATTTAAAATTGCAACAGCTACTTTACTTAATAGTGTGCAAGAACAGGGCCTTTTCCACCAATTGTTTTCGGAAACGAGAGTCTCTGATCTTTGCACGTGTTCAGTCGCCCAAAAATCTGATCCAGCTGCGTACTTGGCCAATTGTGTAAGTAGCTTGCTGATGTTGATGCCATCAATTTTAGTCCCTATTTTTACAATCAAGTCATATCCTTCAGAAAAGTTTTCAAAGCTCAATTTGATCACTTTGGCAGCTAGGTTCAAAATATTAGCAGCATAATGTGCAGGCGTTAAAACAAAATTAACTCTTCCATCTTATTTTTCAAGAACAATTTTAGCTTCATCAAAATTCATAATGGATGGCGTGGTGTACTACAATTTCTTACTTATCGACTGCTTTAACTCATCAAAAATATCACACATTTTGTGTATGAAAGATTTATTTCCTTCAATTTTTTTCAGGTACACCACAACTGGCTTCAATAAATTAATCGACCTTCGAACTTTTCACCTATAGCTGTCATCACAGACTAAAATTAAATTCCTTACTCCTTGCGGAAGTCTTGATGCGTGAACAGATGTACTAGGTCTTTTAAAATTATAACAATTGACATCGATACTATTCAGACAACCGAAAGATGATTCCATCGTTATTCAACTGGCAACTTCAAAGTCGTTAAAACTCGATTATTTTCAGCGGATTGTTGTATTTCTTCAAGGAGGTGGTAAAAATATTAGACTGTTTAATCGCCTTTATGATATTTTTACGATCATCCATGATGGTTTTAGCGGATTTTTCACCTAAAATATCGTGGTAAAAAAGGTCAAGTCCGTGAGCAGCGCATCCATATCCAAATACTGGACCTTGTTCATGATGTTTCTCTACCAATTCCCATACTTTTTTACAATTGCTGTATTATCCGTTATTAAGGCTATGGTTTTTTTACACTTATTTCGTTAATGACGCTGCAAACTTGATAAGCTAAGTGTTCCCCAGTTTGAGATTCCGATTTTGTTTCCACGCTTTTGTAAAATACTAGTTCCAGCGTATTTACAACAAAATTCAATATGGCCTCGTTGTTAATATTAGTGTAGGTATCGCACTGCACAGTCAATATAGTACCTGTTTCAATTTTTGCTTTCATGTTGCGTTCTATATCTTCGTAAATTTTTTCCAGTAATGATCCCGATAGTTCAGCACGTTTTGGAGGCTTAAAAGTAGGTCTGAGCTTATTCAAGAACTCTAGAAAATATTCATTTTCTAAAAATCTAAATGATACACCTAGAATAAAGATTATGATTAATACAAATATTTAGTGTTTAAAATAATTATTTCGAAAAAATTGACCTAACCACCAATTATCAAAGCTTTAGCCAATATTGTCTCACAAGATTCTTGATCGTTTTTGGATATTTTGTCAAAATAAGATTTGATAGAATTGTGAAATTTAATAGATTTGTGAAAATAAGATTTGAGGTGGCTATCGTTCGTTTTTTTGTTTTTGTCGTGTGCTGAAGCAGAGATTACTCGATCATCGTTGGATACCTCCATCAAAATCTTCAAGATCATCCTTTCCATAAGCTTTCGTTTTTTGGCTGCTTTAGAATTGTTTTTTTGAACAATATTTTTTACGTTAGCAGGACCTTCCGTACATTCGATCAAGTGCTCGGCCATTCGTGTAGTATGTTGCACATAAACTTTAGTACAGTAAGTACACTGATATGAATCCATTTTTTGATTAGCCGGACGCTGAACCAATTTAAAATGATTAGCAATGTACTTCTTCATCTCTACCATGTCTGTAAAGCTATATAACAAATCGTTTCATTTTCTTACATTATCTTTTCGGAATGATCAATAGATAACATAAGTAATATAACCTACCTTCAATAGATAATTTTGTACGTAAATTTATTTATAAATATAAGATGAAGATGTCTTTGCAATAATAAGTACGCACAAACTAAACTTTGTTTAAGTGTTTTTAATTGTGAGCGAGTGTGTGTGTGCGCCCTGCAATCCAACGTCGTGGATAGGCCGCGGAGTCACAAACGGAGGCAACAGCGTGTAAGTGCCAGTTTTCGTATCGATCTCTCTCTCTCTCTCTCTCTCTCTCTCTCTCATTGCATTGCGACTCGCATTCGCTGGTTTAAGTGAACACTCGCCCGTGCTGCGATACTGCACTGATTCGCCGTCCTGAGCAAGGCTGTAATAATTCATCCTTATTATTAATAATAATTTATCTCATTTACTTCATAATTCGCCCAGGTCATTTTTGTTCACCTTTCCCCTCTTATTTCTATTTTCTAGGCAACTCGGACCCGGTCGCTAGCGTAACCAACACAATTATTATTTACCCCTTTCTTCTGTAACTTGTACCGTTACACATTATTTTTTATTACTAAAATTATGTGTACGAGTAATTTTATAAAAATGATAAGATTATAATAAATTAAAGTATTTAATTAATTGTTTTTGTTTCTTCTGCTTTCTTGCACACTCTTTATCGAAATGTGTGTGAGAAAGGGTTTCGGTTGCTCAGATGGTAGAGCACTTGCCGGCTAAAGGCAAAGTGTCGCCGGTTCGAGTCCGGCCTGAGCCCATATTTTTCGTTCAGTGTACAATAATTAAACTAATAAATATTACGATTGAATATGGAAAAGCATCGTTCAGATGCTCCTATTCAATCAGGTATATTAAAGTAACTTTTCGCGAGTTTTCCAAGGAGAATACGTATTAGTTTCCAACAATCGCGGAGTTAAATAAAAAATAATTTTGCAGTTCAGGCTTCGCCTGTGCAGGTATAATGGTAAGTAGTACAGCGTCCACTATTGAAATAATCTTAATGAATGAATTTATCTTTGATTGCTGATTTTATCCATAAAATTGCGTCTAATTCGGTCAATGATTTTGCTACATCATATGCTGTAATGGCGTACTCCATTTTCGTTATGAGAGAACTATGTCATTTTTTCTTATAGTGTAATTTGAAATTTTTTATAATTCCTTGATCTAAAGGTTGAGAAACAGATGTTGTGTTTGGAGAAAAAAATGTTATCGTTGTAGTGTCCTACGTATATTTAGGTAGGATAAATAAACAACTAGTAATTTAAGTGTTTAACATTTATTAGCACCTCACACTCCGGTTCTCTCCTCGCCTCGTCGTGTACATGTGTCGCACGCTGCGCAGTGTGTACCGACACTCACTCACACTCGACACGCGCGCTCCCTCTCTTTTATTTTTGTTAATACAGTATAGTACAATCGTTATGTTGGATAACGAAATTTCTGGGGGATGACATGCGGCATTATCCATAAATAACAAAATGTTTTGATTCTTTCTTTTCATTTTCAAATTAAGTTAAGAGAAATAACAAGACATGATGTATTGCGTCATCCACGCTTTTGAATTACTTTTCCAAATAACGCCAAGAGTATTCATGTCTTAAACAGTGAGGTTTAGCAAACTTTCCTATCTCTATTGTCTCTTCAAATTCTCGAACACAATTAACGCACTACATAACCATTATTCTATCTTTTGACTTCTTTCTACCGGTGCATTTCTCATTTTTGAGACACATCGTTTTGTCTGGATTGGCTTTGAAAAATAAGCCCATCTCGTCTAAGTTGTAAATGTCTCTGAGACTGTAATCTGCACACATGTCCTTAAGCTTTGACATCCAATTGTCAACGACAGACTCATCTACACACCCACTTTCACCACAAATTGCCTTGTAGGAAATGCTGTGTCTCTTTCTAAATTTTTGTAGCCAACCATTAGATGCGGTAAAACCTTCAATTCCTTTTTTTAGCTGCAACTTCCTTGGTTTTTTATTGTATCATTGGTCCGGATATTAACATGGATTTAGCTCTCATTTGGCATAACCAGGTGTACATAACATCATTAATCACGGACATTTCAGTTTTTGGAAACTTTCTTTTTGAATTTTCGTCGCCATTTCGTTCATATTGGAGCAAATGTTCCACTTTTTCATCGAGAATATTCATCATTTGAGTTTTACCAATTCCGAAAATTGGCTAAAATTTTTCGGCAGCTTTTCTCCCGCTTATTTTTTCTCGTTCGCAAACTTGAATAATATATATTTTGTCTCTTAAGAAAGACGTTTTCTTTTGTTACAAGACATATTTACAATGTTAATTGAGACTAAACGAAAAGTAACTGAGTTATTAAGAAGTGACCGTTAAGGGGGGAAAGGTACCTTAAACCTACATTTATGAAAAATTCATTAAAAATGAAGAAAAAAGTTTTTTTGGAACAATACAGAGAAAACTCTGTTTTTTCACTCTTTTTTCAAAGTTTATTACTCTGGAATATGAAAATTGAGGTCCCAGTCACCATTGAACCCTCCTCGATGAAGCAAGCCCACAGTCCTGAGTGGTACAGCTGTGTCGTAGGATCCAGATAGAACCGATGATTCTATCATGATCATACAGGTGTCATTTTGTTCAGTAGATGTTTGGTTACAAACGCAAGCCTTTTTAGATATTTTAAGTAATTATACACAATTTGACAGCCATATATACACTTTTATTGATTAATATACGATACGATTTATCATTAATAATATGATAAAATAACAGATTATGCTACAATATAGCCTGAAAAAAGTGCTCATTTGCCTCAATACCTTTAAAAATGCTTGCGTTTTTAGCTATTCTCATGTAGAATAATCCCTGAAAATTTCAGCTCATTTGCTCAAACGGTTCACACGAAAAGTTACGGCAACAGAGCAATTTTGAGATTAAAAGTAACTGCCTAAGAGTTGCAAAAACAGAAATACCCCAATATATGTAATAATTATACATTTATATCACTGAAACTGTACAACATTTTTTGAGCGATAGAAAAACAGCTATTTAATATAAATTTTCAACATATTGGACCCACAAGGACAATGTTCAATTATCCCAGACAGCCACACAAAACAATTTCATTACTAAATTTTATGAGTTGTACTAAAATGTTAGTATAAGTTAATATTGGTTTCATGTGGAAACTGGTAACTAAGTTTATTATGTACAAATTAACTTTTCACACAAATATGCATAATCTCACATTAGAACCTGAGTTCAGTCCTCTACTCATTCACTCACATTCATAAAACATTAATCACTGGATCTGTAGTTGGAAATAAGATCACTCAAAATTTATTAATTATCACTAATCTTGTTTATCACATACAACATACAATAGTATATATGATATAGTTATATACACATACATAAAGTAAAGTGACAAACATATCACTGATGTGTATATATATGTCAATTTCCATACACTGCCCGTCAATTGATTTTGACATACCTCAGCGGAAAATAAGTAAACTTCAAAGTTTTGTAGCTCAGTAAAAAAATTCGGATTTCCATTTTGAAAAAGCCATTTGAAAGGTCTTTACTAGCAATTTAAAGCTACATAAATTGTTATTAGGTTTATTTATTTATTTATTAATTATTATTAACAATTCACGAATAAAAAATATTGTTTTTCTTTGTCTCCGCTATTTCTCTACAGGCGACGACTGTATAATTAAGACTATCTCTCTAGACTCCAAGAAGGCACATGCCTGACTCATATTAATTTTCTTAAACTAAGTTGTGCTTATGCATTTAAATAAATAATTTCATTCATTCACTCCAAGAGTGCAAAATGCGCTGAATAGCATGTGTTGCTTTCTACGAGATACGCTAAATAATATTTATTATTCTTGTACGCAACAAGCGTTTAAATAAGATTAATTAATTTTGGCCGCGTCAAGCGCTAAATAGTATTTTTCAATTTTAGACACAACAGGCTTGATTAGAATTTTTAAATTTTAGGCGCAGCATACTCTAAATGCTACTTGTACCTTGAGGCGCAGTAAGCGCTGAATAATGAATAAAATTTGTACACTTGTGCGCTGCTGGCACTAAATAATAATTATACATTTTTGGTCGTAACTTAAAAGTAATCGTCTATTAACATATATCTTTCGCGTTTCGCGCTCACTTCTCCTCGGCTGCATCCGTGTTCGATTGTTTGCCTTGTGCGCTTTCACTCAGCCATTATAAACTGGCGCATTTCGAAATGAAAAAGTAACCCTTGCGGTTTAAATCTTGCAATATGATCTACAACAAACTCATTAACGCTAAAATATGAAACCCTGGCCAAGAGTTATCATAAAGATTATACAATGATAGAGCGTGTATTGATGGAAGGTACGAAAATAAATCTGTCGAACTTGGTGCAGAGTTAGAATGGAGGAAACTTAAGACACCGAAAACAGCGAAAGCTTCCGATGGAAGAGTGGTCAGTATTGATCTAGTGAATTACTCCACCAGATCTCGTAATTGGTAATAAAACTCGTCAGCACGAGCAACGATGGCTCGTTCATTCTCAGTATTTACGGCTGAATTAAGATGTACGACGATCCGTGGTGAAAGCCTTAACTTCCAAAATTGCAAAATTGCATCTCTGTCCAAAACTGAACTACCAGCTCCATATAATGTGTCGAGGAACTTAGATGATCGCTTGTTACAATGCAACCCACCGAGCGACTCAAAAAACCGATTCATGAGAGCTGTGGGATGTTTGATATATTTACGTATAAGAATATCCTTCAAGAATTGGTATCTATTGGCCATTGGTCGATTTTTGGTAGAACCAGCTAATTCCGCGATAATGTCACTCCCTAAGGACGTAATCATATAATGATATTTTTCCCTGCTGGACGTTATTCCCGAAGAACTAAATTTCTCCTCGATCTCTTCTATCCAGAGTTCAGGAGCATGTTTCCGGAAAGTTGGAAAATGTAAAAATTTTCTTACTGACAACGTGGGAACCGTTAGGGTAGGAGGACTCGCAAACGAATTAGTGCGGACTGCTCTTGAGAAGGCAGATCCGCCGCGTCAAAGGGCTCAACAGTGCGTGCTGTAGAACCGGAGTTAATAATTTGGGCGCGAACAGCGGAAGATGACGCAACGCTATGATTAGGAACATTGTTCATTAAGCTCGACAAATCAACATAGTTATAGACTCCACCCGTATCCACCGTACCGTTCCGTGTATCACACCTCTAAGACACGCTACTGCAAGAGCTTGAGAGGACGCGCTGTCGCGTCTCAGATCTAAGTGCTCATCCATGATGAGGGTAAAAGGTCAGCTCGCGAAAATTTATTCAAGATCAGAAACTATTTTGTGTGATAACAAGTAACTATGAAATATATCTAAAATTGTAAGTTTTAAAGAAAAGGAATATAGGAAAAAGAAAGAAAAAGGTTATCAGTGTGTGAACATGAATAATGAGTATGTTTTGAATGAGATGAGATGAATGTATGAAACGGCCTTGAAAAATATCGATAACGACCACATTCATAAGAATGTGACAATGCAATGAATTGAATAAACAGAAACTAATTATTAATTGAAACTTGCAAAATTTAAACCACAAAAATCAACTATTGAATTTTTTAAACTGTGAAGCTCGCTGAAATTTACACACTTGGCCAATTAGCCTAACACTCAGACACTCAAAAAACGCTCAACTCTGCAAGAGAGAACGTTTAACATAACCCATTCCTTGAAAACTTCATCACGTACAATTTAAATCCGCGAATGGCAAAAACCTCAAACGAGCAAGTCCGCATCAAACAACGAAAGAATCCCATAAATATCAAAAAACAAAAATCATCAAAGTCAAAGCGTCGTCGTCACAGTCAAGCATAAAAAGCTCTCTCAGCAATCAGTCGATAAACGGGATCAATGATTATAAAAAGTCAAAGCAAAATGTGTTGCTAATAAGTGACACCAATCATTAGAAAATCCAAAAAGAGAAACGCTAAAGTTACCTTATAATTAACAAAATTCAACAGTGACACGTGAAACAGACTCGTAAGTTATTACTGTTAACACGCTTAGTCAATAAATTAACGAATTGCGTTAAAATAACCAAAATTTAACAATAACACGAGGAGCAAATGTATGCTGCAAACTCGATTGGTCAATATAATTAACAATGCGCGCTAAGATATTACTCGAGTTAATTTTCGCAATGAGAAAAGATGACAGGCACCGTATACGTATTGCAACGGAGTGCTGGTTGATGAAGGACACAGCAACGTACCTTTGCACCTCAAATCAAAGCAAAAGGTGTTAACCAATTAAGGGCTCAAAGTGCGTCAACCAATTAAGGGCTTAGCGTGTCAATCAATTAAGGACTGACCAGTATGTCGACCAATTAAGTACCAACAAGCCAATTAAGGGCTAAGAGTTTATCAACCACAATGACACGAGGAGCAAATGTATGCTGCAAGCTCGTTTAGTCAAAATAATCAACAATGTACACTATGATATTCAATAATTTATCAACCAATTAAGGGTTGATAAGTGTTGTGACGATCGCGTTATGTCGTCACATCTCTCTCTCCTCCAATATTATGTAAGGACCTATGTACCACTTTATGCGACGCAGCAGTAGCCAGGGTATGCACGTGTGTGTGAGAGAGAGAGATAACGTAAGTGTGTGTCGCATCACGCACGATTGTCTGCTCCGTTTTGGTAAGGAGTAGGGCCGCTGAGAGGTCACGTGAGTAATTAGCCCGAGGTATACGTGAACCTATGCTCTCAACGGCAGATCGGTTTTAGCGACGAACTGGCGCGCGCGTCCGAAAAGTGACTTGTCGTTCATTTATTAAGTCCGCGGCTAGTCGCGTAAAATAACACTTTCTCTTGTTTGCGTTCGCGAGTGTAGTTCCGCGTCTGCGAACCTCGACCAAGTGCACGACAGCACCACGTGACGAGCGAGCTTCCCGAGGAAGCAAGAGAGCCCGGCTTTGGAGCAACCACGCCGACCTGTAAGTGCTTCTTGATTTAATCTCGCCCTCGTGTGCAATCGCGTTCACTGCCTACGTTGGCTATTGTGTGTGAGTGTCGCGATTGCTCTGCTGCGTTCGCGCTTGTGAATATTCACTTTTGAACAATTGAACAATAATAATTTACTTATATTTTATTTTAAATCCGTGAGTAATCATTTGTAATTATTTTGTCTTTCCCGTCCATATTCTACCCTAGGTTTTGAACCACGACGCCACCGCGGTCGGTGCGAAATCTCGCACCGAATCCTGAGCTAGCTGGCAATATGGCGAACCTAGGACGAGAACTTATTTACGTAATCATTTATTACAACGGTCACGGGAACCGTTACAGTGTGACTGCAGTCTATTTATAAAGCGCGCATGAACAAAAATCTACTCGAATTGAGTAAAAATAATTTAAAAATAATGTATGCGTGTTCAGAAAAATATGTTCGCATTGAACAGTATATTAAGCTGTGCATAAGCACGAAATCGTCTGCTCGTATGTAGCAGTATGAAAAGCGAGAAATCAGCCAAGTACTAATACTAAATGTACACTGAATACATATTTAAAAGTCAAGAAAGTGAATTATTTGAACATCAACACAAGCGGTCGACTCAAACGTGTCGACCTCGAACGATTAAAGCCCGCTACGACGCTCGACAAAAACGAAGAATACTCGCTCCAAGGAACGAGATTCGTTATTATTCTGCTTGCTCGTATGATGTCTTTGCTTAAAAGGAAGAAAATTACAGATGTACTCGTGCTAAGAAAAATTTTCAAGAATATCGTAAACAATGTTTACACGCGTCAAGGTGTGTCACACCTTCAAAGCTCGGCTCGACGTGCCAAGTCCGAAAATCCAAAATCCTGAACGACGGAAACACTCGATCACACACGCAATTTCTGGCGAGCTCACAAAATTTGAAATCCAAATTTCAAATGAGAAACGGGTCTATCCGAATTCACAACTCAAATTCTAAAAGAGAAATGAATCCGATTCGAATTCCTGACTCAAATTCTAAATAAGAAATGGATCCCATCCGAATTCACAATCAAAAACTCTCGAAAACTACCTCGCCGCGAAAAATTGATCGATTGTTAATTACAATATCACGCCATAAAATCCGTGTAAACGCAACTCAATGTTCAAAATTATAAGGCGAGTTATCGCACCACCACATAGCTCAATTACTCAGCTAAAGCTGTATACAGATCGAAACTATGTGAGGCGAGAATAACCGCAAAAATGCTACCCCGCAATGGCGGCATTTACACATTAAATTTCGTCAAACTTTTTATAATTGGTTAATGATTATAATAAAAAAATAAACATGAGATGAAGCCGAGGAGAATCTCAAAAAACTCTTACGGGTTCTCAAGGAGCCGGAAATTCCTCTGACTGGACTCATGCCGCTGTACTGATACTGCTCGACGTCAAAAATTCAAAAATGGCCGCTCGTCGCCGATGAAATGGAGAAGCTGCTCGAGGTCGAAAATTCAAATTGGCCGTTGAAAAGATGCTGCAGCAGGGTCGACCGTTGACCCAACGACGCGGCGATGAAGCCGCACGTTGTCGCAAACCAGGCCGCGAACTTCAAAAATGGCGGGCGCACTGGCGCTCAGCTATCTATGCTCGTCTCACTCGCGAAACGACTCGTCGACACAAACTTGAGCACGATAACGACACGATGATAAAGGCCGTTGTAAAACTGTTACCACTGAGATGATAGTTGTTGGTAGATGTGAAAATGCGACTCCAAAAATGTCACCGTCGAGTTGCCGTTGCCACTGATGCTGCTGAGACTGCCAAGCGACTGTTGTCTCCAACTCCGGCAAGCCGGCGCCGCAAAAGAAACGTTCGAATTGCGTTTGAACTTTACCCTTGCTGCTGATAATGTTCTTACAACCGAGCTGCCGTTGCAGCAAAAGATGTCCTCGGCTAAGCTCCGAACCGCTGCTATCGCAAATGATGTTCTTTTTGGTCGAGCTCCGAACTACTGCTGCTGCTGAGACTCTGCCGACCGACTACTGTTACAAATGATGTTCTTACAGCCGAGTTGGCACCTCCGCAAATGATGTTCGGATTGAATTTGTGATTGTTGGTGATAATGTTGAAGCCAAAAAACGATATCAAAGTAAATTAATTCACACAAAACGCACGAGCGACGATAAAAATCACGACACACACCGCGAGCTCCATCTTGTAGCTCGTACACAGCGAGAATGGGCGAACACACGTCGCGTCCCCCACTCGCACCACACTGCCGGTGTGGCCTAAAATGGCCGCCGCTCCAGCACGCGCAAAAATGATTTTGCACAAATCCGGCCGGAAGAAATCAAAGTTTCCGCTATCTTCATCTCTCTTCTGACCCCGGTGAAAATTAGTTTAAAAATGATTATTTAAAAAACGTCAAGTCACCAGTATGGAGTTATTATGTGCTGGCTGAGGTCTATCCGTAGATGTACTTTGACTCGTCCGTAACCCAGCTCCAAGTCAGAAGGTTCCCCGACGTTCCATACATCGTCGGGTAAATGGCGTGTCCTGTAAAGTCTTCTTCGGGACGGGATAGAGAGAATAGGAAAATGACTCGTGTAGACTCGTGATTAATTAACGAAAACAATTGGATTTATTTAGGCCGGGTTGACCAGTGCTCGTCATTGCTGACTACAGGCGACGACTGTATAATTACGACTATCTCTCGCCACATACGGCGAGTTAAACCGACGCGCGCTTGTCGGTGCGCGCAGGCATAAAAGGGGAGGCAAGGCAGCCGAAGCCACATGCCGAAAGTCACGTGCTGCGAGTGGTGGCGTTTCTGTATACCTATATCCATGTAAACAAACAAATTTCTGCTTAATGTATTTTAATCGAAGAATAAAACGAGTACCGATAGATGGCGCTACCGATTTATGAATGTCCGGAGATTCATGAAAGAACGGCAATGTTTTTTTTACTCGTTTTATTCACTTTTGCTGTAATAATCATAGAAGTATCGGTACTATATAGGCTGTACATCTCGATAAAATCAAAATTTAAAAATTTTGATTACGGCACTGGAAAGCTGAGAAAAAATTCTATTGAAAAAGTCGATAAGCAATAAAAATTGTTTTTGAGATTTTCGGTACTTTTCCCCCCTTAAACTGGATGAAATAAGTGACCGAAGTGGGACGTGACCGCTTTGGGGTGGGGCCACTACTGGGAAGTGGTAGTTACATAAGAAGCAATATATTTCTGCCAGGGCTTTGAGAAGTGAGAAGTTATTGAGAGATTGACCGCTATTAAGAGGTGACCGTTAAGGGGCTATTCTACTTTGTCGGCCATAAAAAAAGGTATTTTCCGCAAATTTTTTTCAAGCAATCTATGACAGGTATCATTCTAAATCTTTTTGGGGTTGATAAAGGTAGTATTGAAGTAAATAAAAAAATTTTTTTTATTAGTTTTACTATACATATATGTGTATAATGCAGTCATGTGTGCAGGCACGAAAAAAAACAGGTGCGCACTGTCCTACTGATTCAGCAATAATGAAACATCTGAAACACAAAATGAAAAAAGCCTTTTATTCAGTGCATGGTTGGCTATAGTTGGGACCAAAATTTTCATTTTTGGGTCAAAAATAACAAAATGGCGGCCGTATGAGCAAATGGAATAAAAAACGACCTTTTTTTTCTCGGTTTTTCCTTATAAAAAAATAGAAAAAATTTGAATTTTGACAAAATTTTGGTTCCAACCATACGTATATATGTAACAAATAAGTGGTTAAAATTTCAGACGAATCGATCCAGTAGTTTTTGAGAAATCACTGGGACCATATCGAAAAACATCATTTTGAGAAAAACGCGTTCAAAGTTTTTTTTTCGAATAGTTAAAAATTTGATACTTACGATTAATCAGCGATACCGGCGCTATACAGACGACCTTCAGATTCTTCATGAAATTGATTTTCATACATTCTGGTGTCTCTGCGGCTTGCTCTATCTTTCTGAGACAAGTCAGTGCTACGGCGGTTCGCTAAACGTATGCGCTGCTCGTCGCGCTTCTCAGCGTAAGTAGAGGCATAGGCTCTGATTTTTAAGTTTAGCTCATCCATCATTTTTAGCACGGTGCAAAATCCTTCATTGAAGATACAAGCAACTATTTGGGTTGCAATTTCAACAATTACACCACCGGAAAAAATATGTTTTGGTGCCATCATCCACACGCAATGGTTGAAGCTCTCGTTATTATTTTGCGTGTGGCCACCTAAACATCTTTGCAGCTAAACTTTGATTAAAGTTCAAAATCATCTACAACCACGTGCTCAGCGCTTATAATAAGCCTATACAGTACGTTACAACATCTGATTATATGTATATAATGAGCCAAGATTCGAAAAAAGGGGTGTAGCTGCCAGGCGTATTATACTGGTACAAGCGTACACGCGCACTAAGAGATGCGTGCCGTTGCAAAGAGTATACTTAGAAGGCTTTGATCATTCTGAAATTTGACACAATATTTTCAAAGACATTTACTTTCGAAAAATGAAATAAAAAAAAAATCGATTTTTTGAAATGGATAAAGTAGAATAGCCCCTTAAGGTAGGTTTCACTGTATACTAGAAAAACATCTGTGTATCCTTAAAAATTTCGTGAAAGCGAATAAAAATGTATTTGAAAGGAAAATAAATGACGAGAAAAAAAACATCTTTGAAAGAATGATAGAAGGGTTTGTGTTTTATAAGGAAAAAAACTTATAAAAATGAACCAAAAGGTCTTAAGAATGCGATTAACTTTTTTAAAATCAGAAAATCATTCTAAAGCGATCTGTTTTTTTCTCTTAGACGTTGAAATCAGAAATTTTGAACAGGTCTTTGGAGAAAACAAGAATTTAAGAAAGAATTTCGCTTGCATCGCCACTCATTTATGCGATTCTTATTAGCTTTACTTTGTACTTATTACTTTTGTCCCCTAAATTCGTTTCATTAGATTATAATACTTTCTAAATAAATTTACTTCATATAATACTAGGTATACAGTTATTTGATACTATTACAACATTGTTTTTGTGTAATTTTGTATCGAATGCGTTCTTTAAGTAAGTGTGCAACAGTTGAAGATGTTAAACATAAATGGAAAAATCCATATATCGTTAAAAAGTAATAATTATGTTGCTAAGGGAATTATTGAAAGTTTTTCCTTACTATGTTTGACTCATTTTTACTCGCTGAGTCACTAACGCATTTCCCTTAAATTTGTTGTATTAACCAAGCTCAAATGACTGTTGTATTTCTACTTTTCATACCAACTACAAATTATGAAAATGACTTATATAATATTATGGAAGATTCAAAACACTTGTACAATATAAAGAATATAATTGAAAAATTCGAATTACACTTGTGTCATACAAAAGGTGATTGTGAGATTTTATCCATACCAACGGCATCTTGGAAAAATCCTGCATCTTATCATTCGACGACTTACAAGCCTGAGAGGACTTCTTTTCCAAATGAAAAACTTATGGATAAAAGTTATATCTCTATGGAAATCGTGAGTTTTTTTATAATTAAAACGTAGATATAACATTATAGCATTGATCAAAAATGTCATTAATAGCAAAAAGTAGACTACCGTTCTCGTATTAAATAGAAAATTGCTAAAACATTGTGGTAGTATTACAAAATCGCATCAATATTGAAAAGAAATATTGAGAGCAGGAAAAAAACAGCTACCAATTCATTGGCAAATAGCTATCTTCTGAAAACATAATTTTTCCTTTTTAATACATTAAGCCTAATAAAATATTATAAAAACTGAAAAAATTCGAAAACTAAGTCAAGAGTAAGGGCTCCTGTACATCTTTAATTTTTAAAAAATTAATTGTGCTTACATTTTATCTTTTTATTGAAATTTAAGTTAATTTTAAAGTTATTGTTGATTTTCTGGATAAATCCAATGTATGAATTTCGAATGAAATTCGATTTTCTTTACAAATTAATTATGTGATGTATCTAATCGTCTTCATATTCCATTATTGGACATTGAAACTGGCCTTAATTAATTATCATTAATCCACGTGCTACTTTTTTTCTTGGCATTTTTGAAGGTGATAGTTTTCGTTTGCCACCATCGAAATAACCTTGAAAGTGATTTTATACAGGTGGTCTGAACTTGGATTTTCAATTAGCATCTTGAGGAACTCGTGTATGAATTTTTCCAGCTTTTAAAATACTTTTTCTTAATATAACCTTCAGATAACCTTGAAAATTAGCCAACTTCAAAAAATGGAAGTTGGATACATTTTCAAAGACCCCAATAGCATTGAGATAATTAACTCCGGTATTTGCAGAGCCTTCTAATTTTTTTGCGTGACTGTTATTTTTTATTATACTATTTTCACAATCAAAATTTCATAAATAAATGTTTATATGTTTACATACTTTAGGTTTTAGAAGAATTTCTTCAAAAATTTAGAATTAATCATGTCACCTGGTGCAAAGATAAAGAAGACAAATTTTGGAAGGTAATTGCTTTTTAAATATTTAAAATATTTAAAACCAATTGTTAATAATTATTATTAATAAGATTGAAGAATTTTTCAATAATTTAATTTTTCAACTAAAATATTGAATTTCTAAACAATGATTTAAAAAAAAAGAAAATAATTTTAAGATTGGTTGAGCTAGTCACCGCTAGATGGCGTCGACTCAGATCGTCGCTTACGTAGTAGAATAATACTGGTTCTATGCAATGTTGCTGATAGTTGATTGATTATTCAATTCAACTGAAAACATAACTGAATAAATAAGTTTTTAATTACTGGATGAATAACGGCAATTGATTCATTCATTTATTAGTTACCGCTCGATAAATTAACAAATGAATATTTCAACTATTAATTGAGTCCCTGGGGACGAATAATTGAATAATTCAGTTATAAGTTACTAAACAGGCAATTTTCAACTTTATCATTCAATTATTGATATTCAATTCTTATGCTAATTATCATGTTAATCGAAATCTAATAAAAAAATAAGCAAAGAGTCAAGCATTTCGAAAAATTAAAGATAAACTAGATGCAAAAGTAGAATTATATGAAAATAGTTCATATCTTTAAAAATATTAGTAATTTTTTCATTGTATTAAAAATAATATAAACCTGGCCTCGAGCCCGAAAATTCATTCAGGTGACACGCGTACTGAAATTAAGAAAAACTGTTTGTCATATTTTTTAATCCTCTGGATCGTCCTAAAAATGACTTTTATTTAACAAAAGGATATTTGGCTTCAGAATGTTCGTTACTTAACCCAAAAAAATCCCAACAATTTTTAGATTATGAATTCTTATGCTAATAATAATTTTAAAAGTTCCAAGCTTGGTATAATCGGCTCAGATCACCAGGAGTTAATTTTAAAAATAATCAATAATTTTTTTTGAAGCCCTGAAGCATCCAAAAAATTGCTTCAAAATCGGTATCGGAAAATCGACACCGATATAGATTCTGGTGACTACGAGCGATCTTGGGGTCTAAAATCTCGGCATTGGAACTCATGCCGATGTCAATGAATAATTATTTCTTTAAGGCCAGAATACTGTACTTGCAGCGGTTTCGTACGCGTGCACTCGCACACTCTGAACGAAGCTGAATAGTCTCTCATTCTTTCTCTCTTTCTCTCTCTTTCTAATCAATGACTTTTACAGAGGTTTATTAGTTTGTGAAGCTTGCAAGACGAAATCGGGCGCTCGTGTGCTTGTACAGCGGGTCGCGCTGTGCGACCAAGAATATGGTCTTGCCTCGACTTATGATCACGTGCTCTGAGAATTCATTTTTTTGCAACATAGATTCTTTGTGTACTTCGAATATAAATCTAATATAATGTTCTTTTCTAATTTTTCAGATCGATGAAAGTTCTTTAAAAAGAAAGTCGGTTCCGTTAGCGTGTAGACATTTCCCTGGGATACATTCTTTTGATATCACCAAATTATTAGAAGAAATACATACATTTTTCGAATTACCATTATAAAAACTCACGGGCACAGTGATGGATAATGCTTCGAATTTTGTAAATGCGTTTAAAGAATTCGGTATTACAGCAGAGGATCGTTTTGAAATAGGTTTGCATTCTCTAATTATTCTTTGTGAAACTATTTCTCATTTTCTCAGGTCTATTCCAAAGTTACCTTACAAATAACAACTTTTTCAATATTTTTTAAAAAAAATAATGTACAAAATCCGCTTGTAGAAATTGATGCCAAAAATAACGATGAAAAAGATGATGATGAAGAATTAGATGAAGATGCATGTGGTATGGAAGAATATGAAAATGGAGATGATGAAGACATAGAGAAGGCTATGGATATAAATGACTTAGACAATTAAGTCGCCTTCCTCGTCACTATCGCTGCTGCAGCCATACGCTTAGTGACTCAACGTTGAAAACAATACATGATGATACTATCAGAAAATGCCAAGTTTTGTAGCGATGCTCTTCTTCTCCTTCTTAGAAAAGTATTTGGGATATAGTTTGAAAATGCTAGTCATAACACGCTGAAACTCCTTGTACGACAGCTTTAAACAAATAAAAGGTTTAAGATCGTGGGTTATTATTGAAAATAAATTGGTTCTAAGCGATTCCAATTTTAACTACATAGATGAGTATGTTACATAGGCTGAACCACCTTCTACTGCTATCGACAAGCTTCCAGCCGAAGATAACTGTTTTTTTGAAACTGTTCTACCAATATTAGTGTTTATAAAGGTGCAGTGAGAAATTTTGTAAAGAAGCGAAGAAATTACTTGGAGTAAACCATTAATAGTAGAATTGTTAGAGAGATTCTAAGTAATATTCCACGACTATTTTGGTGTGCGGTGACTCGAGGAAAATGTAGCAAAAGCACCCTTTTTGCACCCACATCTGATAACAAATTGATTCAGTTATCCATTACTTCATTATTATCTGATAACTGAATAAATTAGTTTTTAATTACTGGATACATAAAGGGCAATTGATGGATTCATTTATTAGTTACTACTCAAGGAATCAACTAATGAATGATTCAATTATCAGTTAACATTCAACAAATCGATAATTGAATAATTTATTTATCAGTTATTTGTTCAAAAGAAACAACAGAAAAATTCAGTTAGTAGTTTCGTGGTTGGTAACTGATAATTTAAAAATTCAATTATACCCATGTAAATAAATAATCAATACATATAATAATCATCGTATCTGATGAATAAATGAAACTGGTACATAATAAAAAAAATATTGTGATTAAAGCTCATGTTGGCTCGTAACACGGTGACGTGTTACGCGACACTTTACCAGAGCAGAGTCCGGTGGGTGATTCTTCCTTATCCCTTCCTTTGCCCTAATAGACGGCGCGACATGATGTTTTCCCGAGTCGTTGCGAGCGCGAGACGATTGCTAGAGAGAGAGTATCGGGCAAGACGAGCACGACACAAGGAGAGAGGTCACGTGACTAAGACCGCCTGTGCTCGCGAGAGGAGACTACGGAATCTGAGGGAAGCAGACGACGCTTCTGGCGCCTTGGGCCTTTGTGGCAGGTTTGTGAGCAGCGCGAGAGACTCTGTCTCTGGAAAGCCTACCGAGCGAACGTGTGCGAACCTGTTGTTGTGCGAGACTGCTCCGTTTTACCTATTGTACCACGCGAGTGTGTGAGCTGCTGCGGTGCTGCCCGAGGTCTGTCTTCCGCTGCCGAGGTCCTGCTACCGCTGTTTTTGAGGTCCAGGTTGCCGTTGTATTTGGCTACACATCACTCGAGTCAACGACGAGTAAGTCACCTTCCAAGCAATTATCTGCCAAGCTGCGCTCTCTCTCTCTCTTCGCGAATTCCCATATACTAGATATCCTCGCCCACCGAGTAGAGTCATCATTAAGCCGACGCGACCAAATACGAATCATAAGATTAAGCATTATACTCCGTGTAATATATTTATTTAATTGTAATTCATTTGGCAACTGATAAGGCGTCACATCCGTGACTGGCGCCGAATAAATCACCTTATTATTGTTCTCTTTACATTAAATAACACGCTTAATTATTTGTACCACCCTGACTCCATTTCAGCATCTACAAGGATCGAACGGGCCAAATCTTGCCCGGATTGGCAACCGTTACAGGCTATAACGACGACCGGATATAACGAAAACTTTTCGATGGTCGCGTGAATCTCGTTATAACCTGTCTCCACTGTATACACACCAGAAGAAGGATATTACAAATCAAGTATTTGTTACAAAGTGTGTTGAGCTTATGGAGCGGAGCTGTGGAGGTTGAACGAGCGGAAGGAGATAGAAAAGGTACAAATACGCGGTGGGTGCTGAGGTTGGATTTTTGTACGCTCGGCTACATTATTGTGAGGGACTTGATTAGAAGAGCAATGATATTTGAGAGGAAACTCATAGAAGCAGAGGAGTATAGATTGATAAAAAAGGTGTGGGAGCAACAGGCAAGGGTAGGAGCAATAAAGGAAAGAAAAGAGGTACTAGAAAAATTAGGACTGAGTTACAAGTATGTAGAGCTGGCAAAGAGATACGGAAAAAAAGTAGAAGAAGAAATAGAAACGTGATTGGTCGACATTATGAGGCAGGAAACAGAAGATAGAGTAAGAGGCGATATAATATAGATTATGGAAAGTGGAAATGTCAAGTACTCAGAAGTATTTAAGAGAGTACAGGAGAGGAGTGGAGACAAGTGTAATCGCGAGGATTAGGTGTGGCAATCTAGTGGAAAGGAATAAATTCTGAAAGAAAAAGGAAGAAAAGTGTATATTGTGTAATGAGGAAGAAGGACATTCGGAGCACTTATTATTTACGATTCCACAAAACTCAGTCCATAAAGGATACTTTTTTGAAGATTTCGATTCCTATTAGGTATCCCTACCTAAATAACTCTGATCTAAACCTTGCGCACAGTGCCGAAAGACTAAAATAACAAAAATAAGCTATTTCAAGATGCAAAGGCCTATTCTGCAACTTTTTTCACATTTTTTAGGGCTCAAAGATGTCAATTTTATGTTGAAAATGTAGATTGACATTAAACTGTGGTTTATATCACAAACATGACAAAGAGGAGTGAATTGGTGTATGACTCCCCTTAATTGCATTCAATGATATTCCATTATCTAAATGCAAAAGTATTTTAAAAATTTATAAAGAAAACAATGTAGGGTTTAAAGATACCATTTTACCTAATGAAGTGAATGAATATGAACAATATTACTCCAAGTGTTATAAACGTTTGACTGCAGTACCACCAAAATATCGACACTTGTTGCAACCAATTGCAACAAGTACCGAAGAAAATGAGAAAGAAGAAGAAAGAAAGTAAGTTTTAAAAATTACATTTATAATTGCGACGGGGCGGAATTGGGGGAGGCAACTGCCCCTGCTCGTTCCTCCGTCGTCTATTTTATTTACAGGGCAAGCTCAAGCACTTTTGTCTTACCTCATACAAAGTGGGGTCTGGGCCGTCGTCAATCGAGTCGCGAGCACCGCTTAACTCTGAGCCCAAGATCCGATAAATAACAATGACAATGATTTTGATGCTAATTAATAATATTTAATTTATTCAGAAAAGGATCAGTCGAATTTGGCCGTGCAGAGCCCGTGGTATGCTCTCGGCAAGAATCGATCAATTAGCTCCGCTCGTTCCGCTGTTCCACAAACGCTATCGTGACCGAGGCTTAACGCCGCACTCGAGTTTTACTACGCGCTCGCCCGTCTGGTCAATGCTCACCACACGTGCGCCGTGGCACAGTTTGACACGCACACGTATACAGCGATGCACTCTAACACACGCAATGTGCAACTCTCGCGACTGAGAACGGATGATAGCCGCTGGTGGCTACGAGATATAACTCAACACGCAAGTGTCTGCGACGATGCCAGCCAACACACACACGAACGAGCGTACACAAAATGGCGGCTCCCGACGCGGCACGACACACGAAGCAGTGTGCGCGAATAGCACACACACAACCACGACCACAACAGTACACACGCACACAACCGACCAAGTTATTTTCTAATTAATGATGTTTTCTAAATTTTATTTAGCAACGCTCTTCGTTCTTCGAGCTCTCGATGATATCAGCAGCTTCGCGCCTTGACAGCAATAACAATGATCTTGGCCGAGCGTTCTCGGACGGAGCAAGCACTTGCCGTAGCTTCGACAAGTAATAATGCACGTGGGCTTGACTTGCCCTTACAAATAAAGTGCAACTACCGACTCTCTCCTCGCGCGATTGCACAACGAGTACACTGCACGTAACTTATCCTTTCTCTCGGACCCTGAGCACTACACTCTCAACGTTACTTTTTATTTTCACACGACGCTTTTGGTCGCGAAATAACCTCTTACTTTTCTTTCGTTCGCACCATTGCTCTGCTCACTATCAGAACTCGCTGGTTATAGGCGAGAGCGGGTGGTCGCCGAAAAACGTCAAGATACGAGATGAACCGACCACGAGAGCTAAGTCGATAAACAACATGAATCGTTACGTATTTTTGGTCGCTGCATCCGAATATGAAATTTATTTTTCTCTAAAATGACAGCATCATTGAGGAAAAGGGAATTTTCATGAAAAATGGGTAAAAAAATTTTTTTAATTTTTTCATGTTCAACTAGCTGTTTCTTGCAGAGTTTTTGATATTTTTCGATGACATTTTAACCGTATATTCTTGAGATTTTTTGAAAAAAACAAAGTATCATACGAGTGAAAAAGTTAATTAGAATAAGAGATATGAATTTATAAACTTTTATTGTCCGATTTAGCGAAGGTTCAACTACGAACTGAAATGTTGTGTGATACAAGTTCGCAATTGGATTTTTTAACATGATCACATTAAAATATAGGGTACAAAGAAGTTTTTGGTAAAATTTTAGCCAGAAATATCAATTAGATAAAAATGGCAAGAGTTTTAAGATTGCGTCTCGGCAACGCAGCAGCCACCGCCCCGGCCTGCCGTGCGACTCGGCGCATTGCTTGTTTAAACTTGTTTATTTCTCAGTTTGTCAATGCATATTCTCAGCCGAATTTGGTTCATTGTTAGTTTTGAGTTGTTTCGGATATATCATCGATCAGTTGTGCTTGCAAAGTTGAATATTATTTAAGCATTCATCAGTAAAATTAAAAAATGAGCGACGATAATAAAAAAAGAAAGTCAAGAGATGATTTATCTCTCGTGACGTCGAAAAATTGCCACCATCCAAGCCAGCTTTTGAAAAGCATGTCTTGCGATTTCTTTGGCAAATGAGCGATTGGACACAATGTGTAAAGCCAAATATAGAGGCCAAAGATTTAAACGATTATGGATGATCTATTGCAAATAATGTTATTAGCATAAATTAATACGATGGTCCCAGTGCGATCGATTTACTGCAACAGTATTTTTGTTCGTATAAGGGAAATAATGCATGTACAACGAATTTGTGTAATTGTATTAAATATAATTTAAAATGTTGTGATGTTTGTGCTCGTGAAACTACATGCAAAAATGTTGATAAAAATTTAGACGATAACGATTTTTTTGAAAATGTATAAATAAACGGTGTTTATATAATTTAAATCTCACTTTAATTATAAATAGCTTCCGAATTTTTTTTGGACTTAATAATTATAAAAGGCAGCAAAGGTGATCAAACTAGCTAGATTGTTATGAAAGTGTTAATTTATCAGAAAGCATTGGATATAGTTCTGTGTGCGCCTAGTTGTACGGCAGGCCGGCGCGGCGGCTGCTGCGCTGCCGAGACGCAGCACGCGAAGTCGGTACGCAATCTTAAAACTATTGCCATTTTTTTCCTAATTGAAAGATCAGTTCGTAATTGACCCTCCGTTAAATCGGACAATAAAAGTTTAAAAACTCACATCTCTTATTCTAATTAACTTTTTTACTCGGATGATAGCTCATTTTTTTCAAAAAATCTCAAGAATATACGGTTAAAATTTCATCGAAAAATATCAAAACCTCTGCAAGAAACAGCGAGTTAAACATGAAAAAAAAATTTTTACGCATTTTTCATGAAAATTGCGTTTTTCTCAATGATGCTGTCATTTTAAAATGACATCATCAGATTCAAAAATACATAAAGACTCATGTTGTTTATCGACTTAGCTCCCCGTGGTCGGTCAACCCTACTTTTTGGCTTACCTCCCGCTCGCCTATTAAAGCCTGTTTCGCGTCTGCTCCGCTGGTTTGGCACGTGCCTACGCCGCTCGCGAGATGGCGGCAGGTGGCCTACTTCTGAGCACTGTTGCATGGCTGTTATGTATCAAACAAAGGCCAATAAAACGAATTCAAAAAAAAAAAAACTCTGACGCATTGTCGTATCGCATCATGCTGCTGACTCGTGATAATATTTGTTGTCGATCTTGGTCTCGGCTCTGCTGCACTATTTCTTGGCCTGAAAGTACCTACTCAATATGCACGCTACTCGCTTGGCCGGAGCGGTATCTCATTACATTATATATCACATTGTAATAAATTGGTAGTTCTAAGTGAATGTATGTTTAAGTAAAAACCCGCGTTTTCCTTTGTCTCTTATCACATCTGCGGCTAGTCGGTAATAATCGTAAATAATATTTGATTTCAAATAATAAATTCATGAATGTCGATTTCTGCGCGAATACATGATTCTGTACAATTCAGTGTATTTTACAGTTTATTATCCCTTTTGCGACTTGCTGTAAATAATTGTAAATAATATTTTTTGTGTAGTATGATTATAAATTATAAACATTTAATTTTTTTATTTTCCAGCGAAGAAACAACCACGCAGGAAAATGCAAAATTTACAGATTAAAATAGTAATGTAAGGACACAAAATTCAAAACATATTTTCTGCATATTTTGTAATAATAAAAGACAAAAAAGGGAGGTAATGAGCAAAAATTGCATATGTGTTTAGATGAAAAAGCAATAGACGATATTGAAAGTTTGGCACTGAACAAATCTGATACAAAAACTTGTAACAAAGTGCATAGTTACCGTAAAAGTAATTTTATTTACTGTAACAATGTGTGTAAAGTGAATCATCGTAATTCCAAAAAATCTGAAAATAAAGATGAAAGAAAAGAGACTGACTGCCACAAGTCACGGAAAAATCATAAAATTGCTTACGAATAATTATGTAAGTTTATTTCTGAAAATATTATCAAGCACAGCTTAGATCTTATTTCATCACTTTTTTATATACTATATACATCCAACATCTACCCGAAGAAAAACAAGATGATACGAATATAACATATTTTCTCTTAAAAAAAAAAGGTTATTTGAAACCTTTAAAAAACAAATTACAGAGGTAACGATATTAAGTAAAGAAGGTGTAAAACCTTATCAAAGTACTTTAATTCATGCTGATGTAACACAAATCGAAGTGCGAGATATTTTACATAGAGCTGCTGATATTGACAGAAGTAAATTATTACAAATTAAAAAAAATCAATTACCTGAGCAGATAAAGGCAACTGCTCTGATAAAGGGAGAGAGCGAAATTCCAGACGATATTTTTCAGTTTTTTTTAAAGTTGTTTTCCGGAACAAATCATCGACGAAGGCGCAATTGTTATACACAGAGACTCGCAAAATCATTTTCTAAAGATATTTTATATGCTGTTTCTAATGGAAAAATAAAAACTTCTAAACACATTTGGCTTGGTTATGCTTTAAAAAGTTTGACAAATAGCAAGAATATAGTAGGCATTGTAATACCGAAATGGTCTTCTAATGTAAAGAGGTCGCCTGACAAATCAGTGTTAGTCAAGGCCGATTTTGATTATTGTAATGAGTCAAATACTGCGAGATGTTTCGATTTTCTGTTTTATGTCATTCAGATGAACAGACGATTCGATACGCAGTTGTAAATATAAGCTAGAGGCAAAAGTAGTGCATCATTTATAGTACTACATACTACAATATCATGCATTGTTATATTTAGTTATAAGTTACATGCTTAATTGTAATTTCACTTGGGCCAGATGGGGCTTGCCCTGCGGCCGAATAAAGTTATTCAAATCAAATCGAATCAAGTCACGGATGTTCCGGTTATCGCGGGTGTTATACCCTAAGCCCTCGCAACGAGGGGTGCGTGTCTGTGAGTGCGTGCTCGAGGACGTGCCCGTGTGTGTGTGTTTTTTTTTCAGATGTATTAATATGTTTTATTTAGTAAAGTAAGAAAAGGTAAGTTTACATTAGGTAGCAAATGTAACATTTTGGTTTTTTTGTACATAGATTATGTAGATACATTCGATCTTAGTGAACTGCTCTGGTATTTCACCCAATGCATCGACGGAGGTTGAGTTCGGGGGCAAATTTTTCCTCCGCAAACGCCGCATACTTTTCTTCAGATTTTCACTATCTGGTAAGTGGCTGTGGACATCACTGGACAAGCCACTTAGTTCCGACGGCAAGATTCGAGCTGGCGGTTCTTCAGGATGCTCTTCAGCTTTCCGCTTAATGCTAGCGTAACGCGCATTATACTCGCAACATCACCACCATAATCACTCCAGATCAAATTTAAAATAATTGTACCTGAATTTAACTTTCTCCACACTGCATTCCTCTACATCTGGAGGATGTGGGTGTTGCTTCTGGGCTGGTCCTTGCAATACGACCAACGTTTCGTCCGAGTCCCCTGTCGTAATTGCACGAGCATTGCACTCCTTCGCTCGCAGCCAATTGCAGTCCCAGTAGGTCCTTCCTTTTGCCTGCCGGAACCGGATCGGAGGTACACGTACCCATCCACGAATAATTTTTTGCCCAAGAACTTTGCCATTGCACAACACAAAGCGCACTTTTAATTGTTACACAAGGCACAACACAACGCGCCCTTTTAATTTTTACACACGGCACAACACAACGCGCACTTTTAATTTTTACACACGCACAACACAACACGAACTTGTATCAAACGCGATATCGTAAATAAACGCGGACTTGTAAACTGAATGCTCGCGTCGCGACTAATTTGACCGATCACACAGAGTCGTCACGGTAACCAATCAATATACATGCGCGATGTATATGACAAGCGCTCGATACATGGGATACGCGTTCGATACATAGCTCTGGCTATTTTTTTTTTTTTTTTTCGGTAAAATAGGCCGTTCGGGAAAAAAGTTATGCGGGAAAAAAGTCATTCAGGAAAAAAGTTATTTGGGAAAAGGGTTTTCGGGAAAAGCGCTTCGGGAAAATGTATTCGGGAAAATGTCTGTTTACCCTCTGGCAGTGATAGAATACATGCTCCGCGTTCTCGATGGATGAGGGGCAAACCAGGCATTGTGCGCTTTAATTATGATCGTAGCGTCGGCTATGGTGTTTAAAGAAGCCATGACCAGTCAAGAGTTACGTGAGGTGGTAGTTAAACTTTCCGTGTCTCCTATCGACCCACACTCTGATATTTGGGATCAGTCGATGCGTCCATCGGGCCTTCGTCGACTGGTCCCATGCTTCCTGCAATTTGCCTAGCGTTGCCGAGCGTTCCTCGTTCTTTGCGTCCTCCCGGCGGTGACCGTAGAGCCGCGTTCGCTCGTCCGGAAGAAGGGCCAGCGGAGGTATGCCGGCTAGGACTTATGTTACCTCGTAAGAGACTGCGCCGGGCGAATGTAGGCTCGCTTTTTTGTGGCTCCATATGGGGCTTCATACAGGAGTATGGAGTCAACGACGTGAGCATTAGACCGGGTCGTTTTTGCGAAAATTTTTTGTATCGCCTGGGCTCATGGCTGAGCTGAAAGTTCAAGGTTTCAGATGAAAAAAGCCGGACCGCAGAAGTCAATAAAGTGATCGGAACCGGTGTCGATAGGCTTTTGAAGTTTAAAAACGTGCTTCGGAAATTTAGCAAAGTCGCTCTGAAAATGGCAATCATATAATAGATTGCTAACATTGCTCAGAAGGTAAAATTGATGTCAACGAGACGTTTTCTTACGTGTTTTTGTGTGTAGAATCGAATTCCGTAGTCAGTTTTGACCTAGGAGGACGATTTCATTGAAAAAAATGCACATTTCGATATCTTTATTCTGCGTAAAAAACAAAAAATCGTCTTGTAAACGTTTAAAAATGAACAAAAAAAATTTAGAAAATTTTTTGACACTGCTAAAATTTAGAATTTTTTATGACGAATCCAATGGTATAAATTAGTATACACTTTGAAATTATTTTAATGCAGAAAAATACATCTTTATCCCAAAAAACGACTTTACGAAAAATTGAAAAATCGAAAAGTGTATTAGTTTCTTCCAGGAAATGGCTAAGTAGAATCAACTATTGAAAAAATTGCATGAAATTGTCTGATAGGTTTTTTCTCACCTTTCCAACGCCGGTTTCAGAAGTTAAAAATTCGCAAGATTCGCTGAGATACAGCTATTTTTGTACGATGCATTTTTTTAGCTTAAATTCTACTTCGCTGGTTTTTTAATGAATAGAGCTGGCTCAAAATTATTGAATTTTAAGCTAAAAAAATGCATCGTACAAAAAGGGCTGTATCTCAGCGAATCTTGCGAATTTTTAACTTCTGAAACCGGCGTTGGAAAGGTGAGAAAAAAACCTATCAGACAGTTTCATGCAATTTTTTCCATAGTTGATTCTACTTAGCCATTTCCTGGAAGAAACTAATACACTTTTCGATTTTTCAATTTTTCGTAAAGTCGTTTTTTGGGATAAAGATGTATTTTTCTGCATTAAAATAATTTCAAAGTGTATACTAATTTATACCATTGGATTCGTCATAAAAAATTCTAAATTTTAGCAGTGTCAAAAAATTTTCTAAATTTTTTTTGTTTATTTTTAAACGTTTACAAGTCGAATTTTTGTTTTTTACGCAGAATAAAGATATCGAAATGTGCATTTTTTTCAATAAAATCGTCCTCCTAGGTCAAAACTGACTACGGAATTCGATTCTACACACAAAAATACGTAAGAAAACGTCTTGTCGACATAAATTTTACCTTCTGAGCAATGTTAGCAATCTATTATGTGATTGCCATTTTTAGAGCGATTTTGCTAAATTTCCGAAGCACGTTTTTAAACTTCAAAAGCCTATCGACACCGGTTCCGATCACTTTTTTGACTTCTGCAGCCCGGCTTTTTTCATCTGAAACCTTGAACTTTCAGCTCAGCCATGAGCCCAGGCGATACAAAAAATTTTCGCAAAAACGACCCGGTCTAGTGAGCATACTGCTTATGTCGGCTACTTCTGGGCCCACCAGAGTAGGGCATGATTTTCGTGATGACACCGATCACACCGGCAGCCCGCGCGCTGACTGTTAGGAGGTGGTGATCGAACTTCAGCTTGGCGTCGATGTGCAGGCCCAGGTAGTGGATGGAGGAGGGCGAGTGTAGGATGAATATCTGCCATAGGTGCTTGGCGAAAGCCACCACTGCGATGTCGTCTGCAAAGCCGACGATACGGACATCACTCTCGAAGTTCAGGCGCAAGATAGCGTCATACATGACATTCCACAGGATCGGGCCCAAGACTGACCCCTGTGGGACACCTGCTGTGACTTCGTAAGACTTTGGACCATCTTCCGTAGTAAAGTCGAGCACTCTTGCTGAGAAGTAGCTGGAAATTATTCTCAGCACGTAATCAGGTACGAGCAAACGGCGTTAAGCGGCGAGGATATTGTCCCACCGGGCCGAATTGAACACGTTCCCCACGTCGAGAGTCACTACGGCGCAGTACTACCAGACGCGGTTTCAGAGACTGGCAGGCAAGGTCACGCTCAGCATTGAATGGCATCCGGGGCTGTGGCTTGCGCCGGCGACGTCGTCGATGGTCCACAAGCACGTAGTTGTCACAGTTCCCAGCGAAGTTGTTGTTCTCGCCCAACTATGTGGGACCCAATACACCCCCGCTACGCTTTAAAGGTACGCGCATATCTGGTGACGATTCCGCAGGCTGCTTGCTCATCGCACTGCCCGAGAACAGAGGGTAAGTGCAGACCGCCTAATGTGCTGCGGGAGGGCGAGGCGGAACTTGGCTCTCCAACGACTTCTCCAGCGCCGAGAAGGTCATACGAAGGCTTAGCTGGTAGCTCAACAGCTTCTTATGGAGGTTGGTCCCCATCCCATTTGGACACTCACCGGTAATCGCCGCTAGGCATTGCTTCGGTGAGGCCGGGGTTAGTTGGGCATTTCTGCTACATCGATGTTAGTTGTTTCCATACATCACTCATCTTTCGCATATAATATGCGATGATTAGGGGTTCAGGGACTCATCTTTCTCTATTTGGTGAACCTCCGTACCCTGCGCGATGCCATCTCTCGATTGTCGTATCCCACTTCCGGAGCCGTAGTTTCCCACTGCGTGGTCTCACATTGCTGCCGTCTCCTTTTGAGTTAAGTATTAGAACTCGCTACCCAGTGCCATCTTGTAGGTGTGGTTCTCGCTTCTGTCACCGCCTGGGGAGTGGTCAGTTCGTCCTGTCCACTTCATCTTATGAGTGTGGTTCTCGCTTCCGGATCTACTCTCCAAGTCCCGGTGAGTTTCTGATACTCCTTTTCTATTGCCATCTTGTGAGGGTAGTTCTAGCTTTAGGCGCCATCGTGCGTCCATCAACTAGCCTAGGCTCCCGCATTCGGCGCCATCTTGTGAGTGTGGTTCTCTCTTCTGACTTCGTCATTGGAGTGTTGTGCTCCCCGTCTATCACCAGCCTTGTGAGTCCACACCCCGTCTCCTACTCATGTATATCTTCTTCGTTTCCAGCTTGCACAGTAATCGGGGTTCTTTTACTGCTTTGGAGGCTGATGACATAGCTCGGGTCTTCTTTTTGAGTGGTACCCGCTCCACCTCGGGCACGGGCTCGGCCACACCAGGCGAAAAAACGCCATCGAAAATTCGCCTAATGGGGATGGAACCCACGCCCTACGATAAAGGTTACAGTATCCTATCTAGATATGGGCATTGTTGTAGTTATACAACATTAGAGGAATTAGAAACTAAAGATACCTTCAATTATTGTCTTCAAACAGTAATTTGTCCTGATGATATTGTTCGTAAGAATAATTTAGTAACAGACCTAGCTTTTTAATAACTTTGTTCGCTTCGTTGATACGGCAAGTGGTAAGGATACTCTGCACGACACAGTTGGTATAATTTTCCAATATATATATTTGTCAGTAGAAAATAGCAACAGTATCATGAGTGACGTACTTAACCAAGAAGAAATTCAGCTCTCAAGTTCTACAAAAAAAGAATGCGAACATTCGATGCAGTTTCGTCAGAAATTGAGACTTATTGTAAAAACCAAAACTGAATGAGTATTCAAAATCCTTAGATGACCCATCAAGATAATTATGCCACAGAATAAAAAATCTCTAAAACACATAAATTTTGTATCGGCTTTGTATCATTTATTAAAATTACCAAAACTACCGATGGGGGTTAGTTATAGTAGTCTGATTTATGAAGACGTATCTCCAGTGCAAAAAATATCGTATTTGACAACGATTAATATGTCACCAACTCGAACATCAGTGGTTCTGGAAACAAGCAAGCCCAAAAAGTTGCTTTGGAATGTGATGAAGCTTACATGGACGTCACCTATGATTGAGCAATTGGTAAAGTCACTCTTCAAATTCAAGCCTCTGAAAAACCAAGATTTGATAATCTTTTTATACATGTTGGCACTTTTCACGTTATCATGGCATATTTTAAAGCAATTAAAAAATATATCGATAATTGTGCATTAACTAAAATATGGTGAATACTGAATTGCTGGCAAATGGATCCGTAAACAGTTTAATAAGCGGTTAAAATTTTAAAAGATGCAAAAGATTGCATAATCTTTTATACGTGTCTTTTTAAATTTTGCACCATTAAAGTTTCATAGATTCTAGCAATGTTTCATTCATAGATTAAATGAAAAAATATTTTCTAGATCTTAATTAACATCGCAGTATTATGCCTGATAGCAAATGATCATGTACTTAAATATTTTGAAAAGTATAATGATTACAAGACAAAAAACTTCCTCTATGAGGAAGCAAATGTTTAAAGGAAATCACGGTAAAACTGCGCAATATTACATGATTTATGTAACTTTAATTGAGAATTATTACATGTTAAATACCAGTCTAAGGAAGGATAATTTCGATTTATTCAAGTACGTCATACCTAAAATCGCAAATTTATTTTTCATTTTCAAAACTATTCACGATATTTGATTAGATATCATGATAATTTAATTAATACTGATTAAACACATCCTGGTTTAAAAGATCAATTCGAGGCAACCGATAGATTGAACCCTTGAACAAAAAATCAATGCTCATACAGCAAACAAATTAACCGAAGTAAGTTGTATGACTAATTCAATTGCAGCAAGACAGCGATGGTGTAAAAGCCACAGTCTTAGATCTACCATAACTGGTCACGTGATAGAAGAATCAGGTATAAGAACAAAACAAGATATCACGGCAGATCTAGAAACTTATAAAAAAAATTCCATTGGAATTTATAATTTAACTAAAATGATCAGGAATAATATAAATCCTTTTTCTAGTGATATTGTTCGGAATAATTTATTTAACATTTCCACAGGCCATACAGTAATGATTTTTTGTCCTCCAAAACACAAAAGCAGCTATAAATAAATTCACTATCAAAATTTCCCATAGAAACATTCCCCAGTGGTTGATACAAGAGTCGAATAAAAAAAAAGGTTATCGTGACCTCCAAAAATGCGTTTTTTAAAGGAAACTGCTTATATAAGGAGTGTAAAAAACGACTTAAGTTCTAGCTCGGGATTTTTTTCTTATAAATGGATCAAAATAAGTTTTTGTAACTTCAAAGTATACTTCATGACGAAAGTATTGGCGGTCTCAGACTTTCATTTCATTATAAATTACGCGTTTAGGACTGTAATTTGACTGCACAAAAAATCGCAAAAAACGTCCAAAAATTGTCGTTTTTGAGGCTACACAGATAATCGGAGAGATCTATGATTAACTATAGCATTCAAAACTGATTATTTATGTATTTTATAAAAGGTAAAATCATTTTATGAGTGTCCGATATATTTCATTTCGTTTATGAGGCTTAAAGTTCGATTTTGAATTGAGAAAAATGGAAACAGACGAAAAACGGGGTTCGACGTTCAAGTTGCAGTAGAAAAAATCATTTGTTAACATCTACTCAACATTCGTTGTTTTATCCGCTCTTGCTTACGCGAGCGCACTCATGCCAGTATGAATCTTCCTGTGTGTGCTCTTGCTTGAACACACACTTACGCCGATACCCGTGTGCGCTCTTGCTTACACGAGCGCACCTACTTGTGCCGTTGTGCCTATGCATGCACGCCTACACGGGGTCGTGTAGTGACTCACTGTACATGTCCACCTGACCGTCCACAGGGTGTCACGGGCTGCATGTAACAAATCGACAAAATTTCGATGAAATTTTTTGTTGCGATAATTTTGTTGAGTAGGGTATAAGCGCCTTGAATATCTTTTATGACTTGGAATACAGAAATTCCAAACTTTAATTTTGTAAACATGATTCAAAAACTATTGGCATCAAGACTATAAAATTATATTCACCTAATTTTAGGTCATGTTTCCACTATCTTCTGGAGATCAATGTGAAAATTGTCTACATTGCCTGACTGAACTAGGCATTGGCATAAGATGTAATTCAATCATAAGGTAAGATTTTCCGTTCCATAATTGGAATAATTCGAGACGTATACTTGTACCATTTATTCCTGATTATTGAAGTAAACTAACCTTACAATAAGCAAAACAGGTTTATAAATTAGGCTTTGCTTTTTTTCTCTTTGAGTTTATTGCAGAAATTCCGGCCTAGCTAAAAAAGCAGCCATTGCTAGTAGACTAGTTTTTTGAATATATTGTACTAAATAAATTTCAGAGCAAAACAGTAAAATTAAATGTTTCTTTTTTATTGCGTTTATCAAATTGGATTTCATGGTATATTTATTCACGCGAATTTAATCCGGCAATACCTATATAGTTACATGTTGTTTAAATTGGCATTGAACATAAGCTAAGAAAAGTGCCTAAAATCTCTAAAAAAATTTTTTTTATGCTTATTAACTTCTTCAATGGGACTTTTTCTCAATTTTCCAGCGCCATGATCAGAATTTTGAAGTAAATTTTAAGCAAAATATACTATTATTTTTGTTATTTCAGCCTTCCGGCACTGTGCGCAAGTTTCGGATCAGAGATATTCAGGTGGGGATCCCTGATAGAAATTAAAATCTTCAGAAAAATATCCTTTAAAGACTGAGTTTTGTGGAATTTTGAATAGAGTTATAAAAGCTCAGCTTTCCAGTGGTGAGGTCAAAAATGCAAAAATCAGCCTCCATAACCTCAAAAAATGGACTTGAACATAAAACACGCTGTATCTTTTTTGGCGCCAGGTTTAGAGTTTTTTTGAGGGTCTAGATCGAAAGATCTTGCGATTTTATATAAGAAATGACTCTAAAAAAAGGAACTTTTTCGATTTTCCCGAGTGATGAAGAAGGAAAGAGCGCGCGGTCGGCCGTTTCTGAGCGCCGCGGCCTGTTTTTTCGCTACACTTTACGTTTCTTTATTCATCACGCGTTAAACAAATACATGGTTTTTGTGTATTTTTTCCTCATCTTTCTAATGGTGTGATTAGTTTTTGAAAAATTGGCTTTTTTGAACAGATAAATTAACTTTTTTTATTAATAGTTTCATTATTTTATTCACGAAACAAAGCAATAATAAAGATATAAATTGGATTCGCGGAAATCGTGAATTCTCTGTTAACGTACTCACGTAGTTTTGTTTATACAGGCAGCGTACATCAAACTCGGATTAAAAAATTTTCTTAACGATGTATACAAGATCTGAATTGAGTTTCGATCATCGCTCGATGAAGGGAGTTAACTGATTGTGCATATACGCTACATTTGAATCTATATCTTCCGCACTGAACACAATCGTGAAAATTAGCTTTATTCATAGGATATTCAATTATAGACCTTGGATTTTTTCTTATATGTCGTATACCAGAAATGTATCGAATTCAGATGCATAATAACATCGTGATAGAACTCGATCGGAAAACCAAAAAATTAGCGCGCGACTGTAAGAATCGTCGAAGTCCATCCTCGGTTCAATCCGAATATATACTTACAGAATAAGTATATGGGTAAGGCTCAGAATTTTTTAAATAAACCTGCGCTCGTATGTCACTGATCTTGACACGCTTTTGGTATGTTATAATACATGGTAAAAAGGTCCTGAAACCAAAATCTTAGACGCCCTCCCCCCCTCCTACCCCCCTCCACCCTTATAAACGTCCATTTTCTATCATTTTCTGAAGGCCTGAAGCTATTAAAAAATCTGAAAAAATTCACAAAAATATTTTTTTAGAAACTGAACAACTTTGAATTTTTTCAGATTTTTTGAGTGCTTCAGGAAGAAATCATTGAAAATTTTGAAAATTCATATACGGCGCTACTATGCAATACAAAGCCCGATCTTCTTTTTCACTCATTTTTGGGATCAAAATACATAACCTCAAATTTTTTCAGATTTTTTCAGAGAAGACTCTGACGTCTAGAGCCGAAAAACCCCATTTTTTAACGAAAATAATTTTTTTAGGACGATACGAAGACTTCAAAAATCTGATCTCTTTTTTAATGAAAAACAGTTCCTGGAATCCAGAGGTTCCGGTAAAAAAATTTGAAAAAATTTTTTTTCGAATTCCTTGTCAAATTTTAATACATTTTGACCGCTTCAAAACTTTGATTGGAGCTTCCTAGCTCATTCTAGAACATAACAAAGATTAAAGCGAAATTCTGAAAGCATCTGAAAAATAATGTAACTGTGATGAATGTCTAGTCTTGTTAGTATACCTGTGAAAAAAAAAAAATTATGATGAAAAAAAGTGAGACCGATCGGGATTCGATCGCACGTCATCAAGAGTCAAAAGCAGGACTCGTAGGCACTGGGCTACGAGGTCAGTTGTGAATGATCGTACTGTTAGTGACTTAAATGTTTCGGCCTAGGGTTGATGTTCAAACAATTACTCGTGGGTATCGGCTGCTGCGCGTGCGTGACTTAAGCTCCACCCATTAGAAAGAGACAAACGATCGTCTTACGTCTTCTATCTCTCTCGCTCCACGTATCACGCCGTTGTATCTCACCCGCAGTCTATACTTTCTATGTCTATGAAGGAGCCCAACGCAGTCCCAATGTGGGCACAATCAAGTCCTTGTCAAAGGCCCGGTCTTCTGGGGATGCACAGTGATTTTAAGAGAGTATGTCTGGACAATATGCGGCCCATTTGTCCAACTGCATGCCAGCGGCGTCCACAGAATTACACGACACCAGCGCATTATCGACGTACATGTTTTCCTTGAGTATTTTGATCCAACAGGAAAACGCATTGCTCCGTCCTCAGCCAATTTATTTATCACTTGTAACGCAAGGTACGATGCACAGGTGGTCCCGTATGTGACAGTCGTGAAGTCAAACTCTTGCACCGGATCCTCTGGGTTGCAGCGCCGTAGTATGCGTTGCCACGCGGCATTCTCCTCTCGAATGTAGATCTGTCGGTATATTTTAATGATGTCCACCGTGAATGCGTACTATCCAAGCTTCCACCGTAGTAATATCGTGAATATTTCTTGTTGCAGCTTTGGTCCAGTATGCATGAAGTCATTGAGTGATTTATTATTGGCAATTTTTTGCGATGTATTAAATACGACGAGTAGTTTTTTACTGACTCTGGCATGATGTGGTAAGTATGCAACATCTCATACATCGGAGTGCAGATCTTTTGCTAGCGTTATCAAAAACGATGACGGATACTGCGGCACAATGGTACCGTAGTAATCGGCATATGTTCGAATCATGGGAGGATTTCTGTAAGGCGGCAAGAAAAACGTTTGGAATGGACCCGTACGGACAACAACAACTCCTCGGACCGATAAAGAAGCGCACTCAAGGCCCGGATGAGAGAGTAGCTGAATACAACATATGTGTTCAAAGCGTCCTAAGAAAGTTCCAGCCAGATTAGACGTGCAGAGACAATTGGATTATCTGCACGGTGGGATTATACCGGATCTGCAGAAGATGTCATGCAGAAAATAGCTCCGGTCGGTCGACGATCTGATGCAAGAGACATTGGAAGCCGGAAATACGATTAAAAAAGTGGATCAGTATCGTGCACCGACGAGCTACAGAATCTCTCCGATTTCAAATCCGAAAGAAGAAATATCTACGCTCGTTGAAGCTCAGATTGAGACTACTCGGCTCCTGGCCAAATCCGTAAAGGGGTAGCAGACGACGATGGAAATCGCCGTGCAGCTCGCACAGAAATGCGGTCGTACGATAACGTCAGTACACAGCCGACGAACGACTCGGCGTCAGTAGTCACAGGATTCGTCGACTTGCCTTTCACGATAGGTGGTATAACTCGAGATGTACGAGTCGATATAATGCCAAATCTGTGGAAAAATTGCTTGTTGGGATCAAATTTCACAAGCACCTTTCAGACGATCCACAATTCGATAACGAACGAATGCATAAGTTGCAAAGTTTGTTCCATCACAGGCGCTTGCTAGTCTTGATAGAGACGTCTTGCGGAGGCGTCGTTCGCTCGGCAGGCGTCTTCATTTGGCCAACCGTGCGCTCTCTGGGCAAGCCTTCGCGCTCGCAGACATGCACGCCGAAGGTCGGCAATCTCGCCTGTCCACCAGTACACTGCGCCACGGCGACGTCGTCCACCTCTCCTGGTCATTGACGCGTCGCATGCACTGGTAATGGCAGCCACGAGGCTCGTTGCCATCTCTTCTGCAGGCCCGGGTGGAACAGCGGTCCCGGCCATCATGACTGAGAGACACTCTGTGACGGGAGTGCGGGCACTCCACTTGCAATTTTGGCGCGTCAAGGGTCCAGGTAGTCTGGCGGACTTTATCTAGTACACGATGGCCTGGTGGTCGCTGTGCGTGTAGAGCTCGCTTACGGCCCATGATATAATTTGAGGAGCGAGTGTATCGCTGGCAGAGGTGAGATCGACGACCGAGTAGCCCAGTGGACCGGTGAATGTTGGCGTATCTCCGGTGTTTAGGAATACGGCTTCAAGGGCAGCAAACGCGTCAAGGAGATCGGTGGCGCGCCGTCTCGTTTCACGGCATCCCCACTCCGTTGACCAGGCGTTGAAATCACCCGCGACGATGAGCGGCCTCTTGCCCCAGGTTTCCTCGACGATGTTGGTGAGGAGAGCGGAAAATTCCTCATCAGCGAGTCTTGGTGGTGCGTAGACGCTGAAAACATAGATTCCGTTGATTCGGGCCCAGGTGAAAAAAGGACACGCTCTTGCTGGGCGCTCTTGCTGGGCGCTCCTGTGCCCGACATTCTCCATGCGCCCAGATCGCGGCTTGGCTGTTGGCATCAGTTAGCCAGTAGGGTGATCAAGGTTCTTGTACTGGTCACACACTGCGGCCACGTAGTGATCGGCCACGATGCTTTGCTCGAGAATAGTTTGGCTCAGGAGGTCCTGGGCCGCCCTGCAGTGATTGAGGTTTAGTTGTAAGATCCTCATCATCGGCGGGCTTGGTTGGACTTCTGTGCAAGTGGACAGTGCTGGCTTGTGGACGCATGGTCGTGGACAGCGCCTTGCTCCTGGCAGAAGACGCACGTTGGGTTGATTTTACAGTCCTTTATACGATGGCCTGCTTGTCCGCAGCGGAAGCAGTGAGCAGAGCGATCAGGTCCTTTACAGCGGGCCGAGACGTGGCCGGGGCTCCAGCAGCGGTAATAGCGCGGAGCATCCTCGCGACCACGGATGCGGCAGTTGACCCAGCCAATCCGTATGTGGCCGAGTTTCAGCGCCTTAGCGGCCAGGTCATCCGGCAGCGCTGCGACAGCCACCTGCGTTTCCGCGTACGCCTTCCGCAGCGTCTTGACTACCTCTTCGTTGAGTAGTGGAACACCCAGCGATTTGTCTAGCTCTTCGGCGATCTCTTTCTTGGTGGCACACTAGTCGAGGTCTCTGATCTCGATACTGGTTGTGTGCTGTACAGCGCTGGCAGTGGCCACGTCACCAAGAACCCTGCCCACCTCCGAGCCGAGGGAGCAGGCATTGTCCACGCCTTTTCGGAGTTGCAGCACCAGGGCACCAGCAGCACTGCGTCTGATGATGTGAACGCTGCTTCCGACCGAATTCTGCAACGTCTGCTCTGTCTTGAGATTTCGCAGGATGTCGGCATACGTAGACGCATCCTTCGTTCTGATGACGATCGCGTCCGGTCGATGATGAACCCTACGCGGCGCTGGCCGCGGCTTCAGCTGCTGCCGGGTGCGGGCAGATTCATCTGCTGCTGCCTGCTGACTTCGCTGACGCCGACGTCGACGGTCAACGAGGAAAAATCCGTCTTGAATGTCGACCTCGTTGTTGTTCTCGTCGGGTTTCCTGGATGCGGCCGTTGCAGCGTAGAGCTTAGGCGTTGCGCGAGTCGCTGGTGGTGACATTGCAGGACGCTTGCCGGTTACACCGACCGCAAAAATCAGCGACGTGCAGACCGCCTTGTCCACGGCAGAAGGTCGAGCCGGCTCCAAACTCTTCTTCGTCTTATTGAGGGCCGCAACGGCCTGGACCAGGCTCAGGGTGTACCTGGTCACCTCCTTGTGTAGGTTGCCCTTTGTTCGGTTGTGTAGCTTCGGGACAGGGTTGCTGGATGGAGAGCGAAAGAGCGCCAAATATTGTCTAGCCGTGAGTCGGTCGTAGCTATTCTTGATTGAAATTGGGCAGTTAACCGTTAGCTTTTCGAAGCATCGCATCTAGCCATCGCTACCTCTTTTCTCACTCCAGCACGGAGCTTTTTTTGAGCCTGCAAGTTTCTCAGAGAATCACCCCCTTTGTTAATTATTTACGTAATAAAGAAGTTTTATTCTTAAGAAAGTGCGTCTACGTTTCGATGGACCTTGGTTCGCATAAAGTAAATTCTACATTCGCTTGCAATCATCTCGTCGCATATTTCACTTGGCCCGCAGTGGCATCACCCTTGCTCCCGACGAAGTCGGCAAGGCCACCCACAAGTCCTTCTATTCTTTTCCACTTCTCTTCGTAGCTCCCGGTAGCAAAATGTGCGGGGGTCGGGAGCGGGGAATCCTCGCCTGGTAACATAGGAGCGCTAAGGATTAAGCGCGTGTTGGCAGCCGCTATCATCTCGGGGATGGAACCGATCCTCGTCGGTATCGCTGACAGCGAACTACTCCTCGTTTGGCTCTTCCTTGGGATGCGATCCGCCGGCGCAGGCAAATGCCGATCCTGTTGCCCGTCGAACATGACTGCCTACCCGATGCGAGTCGACACAACAGCAGAAGCACCGGCACAGTGGCGCGAAGCACGCACTCACACCAGGGTGCGTGGCTCACACCGACAGTACTGAGCGTGGGAAACGCTTGTCACTCGCAACTGACAAAACGCGATAGAGCTTGCTACAGCTGCACACACACACAGCGGCGGGGCTGCACACGCACACATGCACAGACGTGGTACGTCGCCGTGAACGCGCAGCACTTACACAAGCACACTGATTCAGCGTATCACTTCGTAAAAAGGCCGAGAATACGGGGCACAAGCAGAACACGTCTTGCCCGCTTCGCTCTTCAGACTCAACTCCGTGTGTGTGTTTGTGTTTTTTTTTTCTACTCCACTTCATTCGGACACTCACCGGTATCCGCCATTAGGCATTGCTTCAGTGAGGCCGGGGTTAGTTGAGCATTTCTGCTACTTCTGTTAGTCGTTGTTTTTCATACATCCCCCATCCGTCGCATAGTGATATGCGACGATTCGGGGTTCAGGGACTCATCTTCTTTCTGCTTGGTGAACCTCTGATCCTGCACGATGCCATCGTCGATTGTCGTATCCCCTTTTTCAGAGCCGTCTACTGCGCGGTCACACATTGCTGGCATCTCCTCCTGAGTTGGACAGCTTCTTTGGAACTCGCTGTCAAGTGCCATCTTGTGAGTGTGGTTCTCGCTTCTGAAGCCGATGGCAAGCCCATTCCTTTGCTTTGTCGGCTACATCTTGTGAGTGTGGTTCTCGCTTCAGACGCCATCATGCGGTCCGCAACGAGCCTAGGCTCCCGCATCCGGCGCCCTCTTGTGAGTGTGGTTTTCGCTTCTGACTTCATCATAGGAGTGTTGTACTCCATCTATTGCCAGCCTTGGGAATCCTCGCCTCGGGCTCCTACTTATGGTTATCCTTTTCGCTTCCAGCTCGCACAGTGATCGGGGTTTTTTACCGCTTCGGAGGCTGATGACATAGCCCGGGTCTTCTTTTTGAGTGGTACCCGCTCCACCTTGGGCACGGGCTCGACCACACCAGGCGAAAAAACGAACCTCGCAAATTCGCCAAGTGGGGATCGAACCCACGCCCTACGGCACACCTTGTATCAGCAGGTAAGAACTATACCCACTGAGCCAAGGAGGCCAATTCCGTGTGTGTGTGTGTGTGTGTGTGTATGTGTGGGTGCGTGCGTGTGTGTGTGTATGTACGTCTGGTGGTCTGGAACCAGTGTAACTTTTGCACGGAGACACGCAGCGAGAAGTTGTTCGGCTTGTTTTGAAGGATTTGTGTGTCGTAAGAAGCGTCAAAAACTTATTTTAGGATTCACCGAGTAGTTAAAAAGATATGCTTTATTGTATCGGGATGGAAAATGGTTTTTTTTTTTTTTAATTTTTTTCGTTTTTTTTTTTTCATGTATAAATGAAGGAATTCTTATACTTTTTTTTCGGTAGAATAGAAGTAGAGCAGTCAGGCTTTATTTTAAGACCAAAAGAATAGAGATTTACCGAATATTTTTAAAATAACGAATCGAAATGAAATAGTATATTTCTCAACGGGTGCACATATGGTTTTTTAGCAAAACGAGGGATTATAGCACGAGCCGAAGGCGAGTTTTGTTAAAAAACCATATCTGCACCAGTTTGAGATACTATTTTTTCCTACGAGAGCCTAAAATTAGCGGCAAAGTTGCGTATTTTAGGTTAGAGTGGGAAAAAGTTGTTTTTTTGCTTCCTCATAGAGGAAGTCCTGTGATAGGCTCGAAATCGAGATTTGGAACCAGAAGTCGTAGGACAATTTGGTTTACATATTTGGAAACTACATTGAATTACCAACAAATGTCTGTATGAGTGAAGTGAAGTGATCGTGATGGTCGTGATCGTCTGGTAGTTAGGACTCTCAACATTGAATCAAAATTTAAAAATACGAATTTTCACGTTAATAACCGATGCCTTTTGTTAATATTATTTTTTATCGGGAAGCTCTTTGCCAATAAATTGGCAGCGGTTTTATTAATCCACGATATTTTCAATATTTTTTTCAACTTACTTTGTGTAAGACTTACTATCTAATGTAACGTCCAGAAGGGACTTAGTGTTGCAAACCGAAGGTTCGCGTGGCCTCGGATAACGATTTTAGCCTTTTCTCGTGCCACGTCCACGAGGAGACGGGACACAAGGGGTCGGCTGAGGACCGGCGACTTGCGAGCGACGTGTATTTGTGAGGAGAAGGAACACGTTCGACCCGGCGAAACGATTGCTCGTTCATCGCCAGGTCGGCAGTGAATGTATTAGGTTTATTATTTACTTATTTAGCGTAGCATGTTTGTAGGTGGATAGCAAGAATTTAGAGAGTAATTTTATATAGAGAAAATAGAGAGTTTATTTATGACATTATACGTAGACTTACATTTTCGTTGATTGGTTGTACAAGCGAACTGGATGGCGGCTTGGAAG